>NC_079217.1:18481492-18781492 GCF_029633865.1 Lampris incognitus | reverse complement strand
CACTGGGACAAGAGCAGTCCTGTCCTAGCTGATTGTAAACATTCAAGGGATTCTGTGTAAATGCTTATATAAATATCATTTTTAACAAAATACAGTTATTGACAAGTGTAATTGCAATTAATTTTGAACAATCCGGACTTTTTTTCTTTTTTTCCCCACCTTGTTGCTTGATTCAGCTATATGGAAGAGTAAGTGAACAGCTCTTGCATATTTTTCATGTCAGTGATCTGCTGTTGTTGGTGTGCGATGTTAATTTTATTTTGGAGTCCTCTTACCTTCTTATCCAAAAGCCAACAATTATCCGGTGATTAAGTGGCTTGTGAAGCTTCAAAAATATTTTTAGTATCCCTCTACCAAATTTACAAAAACAACCTGACACAGAATTGATGTTATTTATTGATTGGTGAAGTTTGGAAAAAACCCAGCTCTGTCAAAAATGGCTAACAACTTTTAGAAAGTGGTAAAAGAATATCGTTTGCCATGTAATTTATTTTGTCAGTGTTCCAGCTCTTTTTGTGAATGACATGAAATGCATGTTGTTTGTGAAAATGTTTGAGAACTACCTTTTGTCCATTTACCTTTCATGTTCAGAGGGACAGCAATACAACTTGAGGCTAAAGTTCAAGACCCTCTGTAGACTCCATAGCTAAATGCCCAACTCAGTTGAGGCACTAGGCAACGCTGACTCCGGGGTACAGATTACTCGAGCCCGAGCATGCTACAGCTCGACTTTGTGCGATTTTATTTTAAAACCAATACTCTTTGGAAAAGTGGTTGCTTAGCATGGAGGTAGTGGCAGTAGAATGTGTGGAAATCATCAGTGAAAATGGGACTTGGGAGTTCAATGTTCTTGTATGTTACTTTTATCTCTAATGAAAGATCAGCCCCACTGCTCCACTGTGTTTCTTTGAAGGCAAGGTAGGCCAAATCTGATTTTCTTTGTAAATTTTAAGCCATCTGGTGGCACAGCAATGCTGCAGCTCCTGACGTACCAATGTATAGTATTGTGTATGCTCACTATCTCACCTTAGCCCCTGTGCTTTGAAGGCTTTCTCTTGCAGGTTATTTGGCAGTCTAATTCAAACTGTAAACATGTCACCTCTAAATTTTCACTCATATGCATATAACACAAACATGCGTTTGAAGAAAAAAAAAGTGCCAGCATGCATGTTATTTAAACTGTCCAGACTATTTTTATACCGCTGCAATAAGTGTCGACAGTAACCCATACAGGATAAGTGAAGAAGGTGTGAAAGATCGGTTTTGGTTGTCTGTCCTCACAGTTTATGAAGTAAATACATCTTAAAAGCTTACAAATCTAGCATTAAATGTTACACTTGATTGTTGGCTTCAAGGTTTAATTTGTCATTGCTGTTCAATGATTGTCTTCTCAGACTTCTGCAATCAAAATAAGCTGTGGCGAAAAAGTATCTTGCCTCAGCAGAATAAAGATGGATCTATGAGTACGTGTCCATAAATGTGTTAACAATATGGGAAAGGCTTATCGTATTGTATTGTAGGAGTAACTACATGTATAATTGTGTAAAATAAAGTATTAAAATATTCTACAAATTCCTGTTATCTATAGTTTAGTGTCACAGACTTGGAAACAAATCTGTTTTACCACTTGAAATGGTATATTGGTTGTTATTTTCCAGACAAACACTTTGTATCCCTGGATTGGAAAAGCGCAATAGAAATGCTGTCATTTAATTTTCCAATCCTGAACACTGCACGTGGTGGTTAACCAATCCACATCCCAGAGATCAGCTAATATGTGGCATGTTTATTGTAACAAGGTCTTAAATGCATGTTCTGCCATGTCTTCTTGCAAGCCACTACTATTTACATTCTCAGCTGCTTCCACATGTAGCTGTACCTTTTAAGTTTTGGTCTGGGGGTCAACTCGAGGTGGAAGTCCTACACTGGTGGATAAATCATATTTTACAGGGATCAGAAACGCTAAAATGTGTTTTTTGAGGCGTCAACTGATATCCGAGTAGAGTTTGAGATGGAAGGCTATAGGTATACAGTTAAGGTAAAAATGTTAGCCCCCTTTATGAAATCAAACAAAACCCTTAACTTTTCCATAATTAAATTGCTTCCAAAAGAACAAAGACAAAATCTCCACTAAGCTATTTTACTGACACTCTGAATAGAAACAAGAAAAAATAAAAATGACAAGGCCAAAATTATTAGCCCTCTGACAATTAATAGTCAATAGTGTAACCTTTCTGACTCACAACTGACAACAACCTCTTATGGTAGTTCCTAACTAGGTTGGCACATGTCTCTTGAGGGATCTTAGCCCATTCGTCCATGGCAAATTGTTCCAGCTCATCCAAATTGTGTGGTTTTCGAGTATGGACATTAACCTTGAGCTCCTGCCACAGATTCCCAATAGGATTGAGATCTGGGCTCAGAGGACCACTCCAGGACCTTGATTTTGGTGTCCTTCAAAAAGTTTTGGACCAACTTGGATGTATGCTTCAGGTCTTGGATGTATGCTTAGGGGCCTTAACATTGATGAATGTTTTACTATGTAAAGTTTTATGAATTATGCAAACATTGGGCAGTATTTTAGAGAAACGTGCCATAGTTCCTTGGGGGCTAATAATTTTGACCTTAACTGTAGGTTTAAACTCCACAAATAAGTCCATCTATTGAAATTCCATCGTTTCAGACTTGACAATGACACTAATGTTTTTGGAGGGTTGAAAATCAGAAGTAGGAGAACGTCACTGCGCCACATGCCATGCATTGACACCATTCCTGACAAAGCTGCATTCGTTTTCATATTTGAAATGATAAATACGACGGCGTATATTAAGGCCATTGTTAGGTTTTAAAAAAAAAAGAAGAAAAATACGGAAAAATTATGGAATAAAAAATAGCTCTAATACGCCGTCGTAGATAAACGATTATTATAGTATCAATATTTCGTTCTTGTTAGAATTTTCCTAAACGGACTACAAGTCTGACGCAGCGATGACGTCACAGATAGGCTGCTGCAGCGAGTGAGCATGTGGACTCCTGATGACGCTACTATTTTTCTGAAAGACAGCAGTCATATATCTTATGCCCTTCACCTATTTCAGTCCTTCTCCAAAGCTTCAGGACTTTACTTTAATATTAAGAAATGTGAACTCCTACCTGTCAAAGATTGTTCAGTCGTATCTATCTGTGACATATTTAGGCATAATTATTGCAAAAGATCAAATAGCAAGATGTCCACTGAACTTCGACCCCATAATTGACAAAACTAAAAAAACGTCTCAATCAGTGGCTCCAAAGGGACCTGAGCTTGAAGGGTAGAGTTTTACTATCAAAGACAGAAGGAATATCTCGACTAACATATACTGCCCTGTCTTTGTATTTAGACAGTCGGACACTCAAATCCATTGACCAATTGTTATTTAACTTTGTTTGGAGGAATCGAACACACTACCTAAAGGAAATCAGTAGTGACCAATTCTTATGAAAAGGGAGGCTTACATTTCTTAGATTTTACAGCCCTAAATCACACATTCAAAATTAATTGGATCAAGTCCTATTTAAAGAATCCTACCTCCTCATTATATATTTTCAAAACTTGGTGGTCTTAATTTTATTCTTCTTTGTAATTATAATGTTGATAAAATCCCAGTGAAACTTTCAGCATTCCATAAACAGATGCCTCTCTCGTGGGCAATAATCTACTAACACAATTTTTCACCCCACAAATTTTTCATTTGGAACAACAAATATATACTTTATAAAAAACGAATCTTTGTTGTTGCAGAACTGGTATGACAACAAATTAATGTTGGCGGTTCAGCTTTTCCACAAGGGGGGTCTTTTACTGAAATATGAAGAGTTCAACTTTAAACTTAACCTTGCTGTCTCACCTAAAGAATACGCTGTTGTTTTTGATGCTGTTTCTGCTGACGTTTGTATGCGCTTTAAAATTTCTTCCTCTGTGGATTTAGATGACTCTCCATTGTTGAACGCAGCTGACACTCCAGTTGGCAAAATCTGTTTTGCTGTATCTCATAAAAATAATAACAGAGCTATTCGTGCTTTGTCCAAAAAGATATAGTCTCTGTACCATATGTCATTTTTCATTGGAGTAAATTTATTACTGTAACCGTAAGTCCAGAAAAATAGGTTACATTACTAATATCTGTTGGAAAAATGTTTGGATGCCAGCACATACATTTTTGATAAATAACAAAATAAAGGAGGTTTCCTTTAAATTATTACACAGGTTTTACCCAAAAGGTCAGTACCTTAGAAGATTTGTAAAAAAAAAAAGAAAGAATCCCAGTTGTTATTTGTGCAAAACTCAAACTGAGACAATCACACATTTAATTTGGGACTGCACCTTTTCCAGAAAACTTTGGAAGGAACTAAATGCTTTTATTATGTCTAAAGTCTGTAATAAGACCTAAAATGGTCATATGTATTGTTCTGTTTCCACGACACAAATAGTGAAAGTAACAATGTTTTCTTAATAAATCTTGTTGTTGTTGTTGTTTTTGTTTTTTGCAAAATTTCACATCCATAAAAGTAAAATTTTAAATAATAAACAATTCTTCCCTGTTTTAATTATAGAAATTGAGAAATATATCTCTACCATTTCCAAAAGCACAAATAGAAAAGCAGTCAAAACATAGTGTAGTGAATTCGGGGGGGGGGGGGGGGCGCAGGAACCGCCGCAACCGGGACGCGAACAAGTATCTCCCGCACATCACTAACCACTCGGCTGAAGGGTCCGACCCGTTAACCAAGGGCTAACGTGTGTACTTATCCATGCACGTTACAATATAATGCCTGCTTACATTATAAAATGTTCACTTAATGCACACTGTAAATTTACCCCCTGGAAAAAGCGCTTTGTTTTTGTTCAACATTATTGTAAACTACTAATAAGACACGATAGTCCCTAGCTAACGCGTCTGACCCTTTAGCCGAGGGGTTAGTGATTTCGTCTTGTGGTGCAGTACACACCATATCGAATCCCGCACCGGACAAAAAAATAATCGGTTACATTATCATCATTATTATTGCTAATTCTACAGTTCATTCATTTTCTTTATTTACTTCTGTTATGACCATCGAATGTAAACGTGTAAGGTTGTTTATAGTTTATTGGTCTGATGATATACTATATGTACAATGTTCCTGTATTGTTTGTATTCTTGTTAATTAAAAAAAACAGCATAGGTACTCCTGGGACGTCCGAGTAGCGTAGCGGTCTGTTCCGTTGCCTACCAACACGGGATCGCTGGATCAAAATCCCCGTGTTACCCCCGGCTAGGTCGGGCGTCCCTACAGATACAATTGGCAGTGTCTGCGGGTGGGAAGTCGGGTGTGGGTATTTGTCCTGGTCGCTGCACTAGCACCTCCTCTGGTCGGTCGAGGCGACCCCACCCCCCCGGATCGGCAGAGGGGATGTAGCAGCGACCGAGACGGTTCAAAGAGAGCGGCTTTGTGTCGATGCAGTTGCCCACTAGGGATGTCTCGTCAGATCCTACTATGGACGGATTTGACGAAGCATTAATAATTGACAACGCTGTCTTCGGGAGGGGGGCGGAGTCGGCATGTGTTCGTCACATGAATGCGTCTCTGTGTGTGTGTTGGAAAAAGCAGTGGTTCGGCCTGGATTCACCTTGTCACGAAAGTGGCGAGGCGTCTCCTTCAAGACTGCTGCACATGTCCAGCATAGAGCTATGACGTCTTCATAATGCGCGAGCAAGGCTTTTTATTGTGGTACAGGAAATTGAGTGTATATTTTTAAAGAATAAATAAACGCGCCTTAAATGATCGTTTGTTTTAGTTTGTGTGTTTACAGTTGTATGGATTAATTTCTCACCATTAGGTTAGCAGTAGATGATGCCACCGGTATGCTTCTTTTTTTAATGTTTTGTTCAATTGCACCAATCCAAAACTACTGTCAGCTCCCTACCTTTTATGGTTCTAAGTATAGTTACATACATTTCAATTTCTCTTGTTCTACTGAATCATTATTTCAATGAAATTTGCTATCTTTATTAATGTATGGAAAAACCAAGTAAAAATACATTAATTCTGCCTTATCTTTGGTTCTACGCTGCAAATGGGTACTTATACCAATTCATTCACTTCACCGATGCCACTTCACAGACTCAAGCCACAGTGAATTTTATCTGGGTTATCAGATCATTACAACAGTGAGTTCAAAGAGACCAAGCTCAACAAAATCTTCTCTAATTTTGCTTAAAAAAATAGGCCCTCTCGTAGCCTCTTTCCAAACCTTGCGTCTTCTGCTACAGCTTTAGTTTCTGAAGGGTTCGGTGACTGGCAAAACTCCTGTCTTATCCAAACTCATGGAAACTCAGAGAAGCACAGGAATGCCACGTTGACCTACGCAACACGGAAGAGAGGACAAACGTTGACTTCAAAGCTAGAGGAACAAATTAAAGCAGGACAGCGGTCCTGGCAACAGGTGATGGAGAGAATTAAGGCTATGCGGGTGACGTCACAGACGCAGAACTCAGCGGCAACGCGAGTGGCAGCGTTAACGTCTAGCGTGAATACCGCGAAAACGCATATAGATTTCACAAGTTATCTTTGTATCTTTGCTGTGATATTGCATTATATTACATTACATTGCATGACTGTCATTTAGCCGACGCTTTTATCCAAAGCGACTTACAACAAGGGCATTTAACGCAGGAAATCAGAACTACTAGTCATCAGAGGTCATAAGTGCATCTTCTCTCTAAGCAAGCATCTAAGAGCAAAACCAGCGCTGAAGTAAAAGCGCAATATATATATCAGTAGCCAGTTATAGCAAAACAGCAGTCAGACATCAAAACAGCAGCCAGACATATCAAAACAGCAGCCAGTCACATCAAAACAGCAGTCAGACATATCAAAACAGCAGCCAGACATATCAAAACAGCAGTCAGCCACATATCAAAACAGCAGTCAGACATATCAAAATAGCAGCCAGTCACATCAAAACAGCAGTCAGACATATCAAAACAGCAGTCAGACATATCAAAACAGCAGCCAGACATATCAAAACAGCAGTCAGCCACATCAAAACAGCAGTCAGACATATCAAAATAGCAGCCAGTCACATCAAAACAGCAGTCAGACATATCAAAACAGCAGTCAGCCACATCAAAACAGCAGTCAGACATATCAAAATAGCAGCCAGTCACATCAAAACAGCAGTCAGACAGACATATCAAAACAGCAGCCAGACATATCAAAACAGCAGTCAGCCACATCAAAACAGCAGTCAGACATATCAAAATAGCAGCCAGTCACATCAAAACAGCAGTCAGACATATCAAAACAGCAGTCAGCCACACCAAAACAGCAGCCAGACATATCAAAACAGCAGCCAGACATATCAAAACAGTAGTCAGACACATCAAAACAGCAGTCAGACATATCAAAACAGCAGCCAGTCACATCAAAACAGTAGTCAGACATATCAAAACAGCAGTCAGACATATCAAAACAGCAGCCAGTCACATCAAAACAGTAGTCAGACATATCAAAACAGCAGTCTTGCAGAACGAGGCTTACCATTCAGAGGAGACAATGAACAATTTGGATCTCCAAAAAACAGCAATGATCTTGGTCTTTTAGAACTAGCCTCTATTTGCCAAAAACTGTATGTGAGGAAATTATTCGACTCATGGCAAAAAAAAAAAAAAAAAGTTAAGGACGCAATTCTGGCTGACGTGAAAAGGGCTGGATATTTCAGCTTGTCAGTAGATTCCACCCCTGACATTTCACATACTGGTCAGTTGACTTTAATTATCAGATATGTATCACCTGAAGACGGTTAACCAAGTGAGAGATTTTTAACTTTCCTTGAACTAAAAGACCACACAGGAGAAAGCATGGCTGACTTAGTGTTTAACTATCTCACCACTGAGCTTGAAATTCACTTTAGAAAATGTCGAGGGCAGTCTTACGACAATGCTATCAACATGGCTGGTAGGTAAAAAGGTATGCAGCAAAAAAATCATCGGAAAAAAAACAAAACAAATTTGCAAGCTTTATTCCATGCGCTGGTCACTCTTTAAATTTATTGGCCTTTCGGCTGTTGATTGCTGCCTTGATGCAGTGAACTGTTTTGGCATTATCAATGAAAGTTATACACTACCGTTCAAAAGTTTGGGATCACCCAAACAATTTTGTGTTTTCCATGAAAAGTCACACTTATTCACCACCATATGTTGTGAAATGAATAGAAAATAGAGTCAAGACATTGACAAGGTTAGAAATAATGATTTGTATTTGAAATAAGATTTTTTTTACATCAAACTTTGCTTTCGTCAAAGAATCCTCCATTTGCAGCAATTACAGCATTGCAGACCTTTGGCATTCTAGCTGTTAATTTGTTGAGGTAATCTGGAGAAATTGCACCCCACGCTTCCAGAAGCAGCTCCCACAAGTTGGATTGGTTGGATGGGCACTTCTTGCGTACCATACGGTCAAGCTGCTCCCACAACAGCTTAATGGGGTTCAGATCTGGTGACTGCGCTGGCCACTCCATTACCGATAGAATACCAGCTGCCTGCTTCTGCTCTAAATAGTTCTTGCACAATTTGGAGGTGTGTTTAGGGTCATTGTCCTGTTGTAGGATGAAATTGGCTCCAATCAAGCGCTGTCCACCGGGTATGGCATGGCGTTGCAAAATGGAGTGATAGCCTTCCTTATTCAGAATCCCTTTTACCCTGTACAAATCTCCCACCTTACCAGCACCAAAGCAACCCCAGACCATCACATTACCTCCACCATGCTTAACAGATGGCGTCAGGCATTCTTCCAGCATCTTTTCATTTGTTCTGCGTCTCACAAACGTTCTCCTTTGTGATCCAAACACCTCAAACTTGGATTCATCCGTCCCCAACACTTTTTTCCAGTCTTCCTCTGTCCAATGTCTGTGTTCTTTTGCCCATCTTAATCTTTTTCTTTTATTGGTCAGTCTCAGATATGGCTTTTTCTTTGCCACTCTGCTCTGAAGCCCAGAATCCCGCAGCCGCCTCTTCACTGTAGATGTTGACACTGGTGTTTTGCGGGTACTATTTAATGAAGATGCCAGTTGGGGACCTGTGAGGCGTCTGTTTCTCAAACTAGAGACTCTAATGTACTTATCTTCTTGCTCAGTTGTGCAACGCGGCCTCCCACTTCTTTTTCTACTCTGCTTAGAGCCTGTTTGTGCTGTCCTCTGAAGGGAGTAGTACACACCGGTGTAGGAAATCTTCAATTTCTTAGCAATTTCTCGCATGGAATAGCCTTCATTTCTAAGAACAAGAATAGACTGTCGAGTTTCAGATGAAAGTTCTCTTTTTCTGGCCATTTTGAGCGTTTAATTGACCCCACAAATGTGATGCTCCAGAAACTCAATCTGCTCAAAGGAAGGTCAGTTTTGTAGCTTCTGTAACGAGCTAAACTGTTTTCAGATGTGTGAACATGATTGCACAAGGGTTTTCTAATCATCAATTAGCCTTCTGAGCCAATGAGCAAACACATTGTACCATTAGAACACTGGAGTGATAGTTGCTTGAAATGGGCCTCTATACACCTATGTAGATATTGCACCAAAAACCAGACATTTGCAGCTAGAATAGTCATTTACCACATTAGCAATGTATAGAGTGTATTTCTTTAAAGTTAAGACTAGTTTAAAGTTATCTTCATTGAAAGGTACAGTGCTTTTCCTTCAAAAATATGGACATTTCAATGTGATCCCAAACTTTTGAACGGTAGTGTACCTTCTTTTCATCCTCCACAAAGAGCAATTCTAAAATCATTTTTGCAACCTCAGTCAAAAGTGCCTGAATATTTGTCAGACACTTGGTGGGAGGCACATGCAAGAGGCACAGAAGCTATTTTGGATCGTTACAGTGCTATCACTGATGCCCTCAGTCATTTGTACTCTGATGTTAATGGGAAGGGTGATACCAAGCTTCAAGCTAACAATCTTTTGCAGAACATGGAATAACTGGAATTTGTGTTTATGCTGCATTTTTGGACCCATGTGCAAGGTCATTTTCACAAGGTCAGCAAAGCCGTTCAGAAATCAGAGCTGTTATTGAGTATTTGTGCAAGTTTGTACAGTTCACTTCAGGATATTTTAAGCAAAATTAGAGGAGATTCTGATGAGCTTGAACAACAAGCAAAAGCCACCTTGCCAAATGTTAACTACAGAGCTATCACAAGGAGACAAAGAGTAAGGAACAGCAAGGAAATGATGGAAGGGCAAATGGTCCTGATGCCTTAGAGGAACTCTCTTCAACCGATAAGTTCAGGATAAAATCCTTTATTCCTACACTAGATGCACTTGAAGCCAATTTAAGAAGAGCTACTATGTACGGTGATGTTGCACAAATGTTTTCCTTTCTTGCTAATCTGACAGCATCTAAGCAAGAAATTTAGCGAAGTGTTGAACTGTTGATGGGAAGCATATCCAGAAGATGTTGACCTGAAATTTACTGATGAACTTTTGCACTTTCACTTGTACGTGAGACAAAGCCATAGGCCTACAGAACAGCACCCTCTGTCGCATACAGACCTCTATCAAATTATATACAAGGGCTAAAAATCAGATGGCCTTCCCTAATGTGGAAGCAATATTGTGGCTATTTCTTAGCTTAATGGTCACTAACTGCTCAGGAGAGAGGTCTTTTTTAAGACTCAAAAGAATTAAAAATGAATTAAGGGCCACAATGTCTCGAGAGAGGTTGTCCCCACTGAGCATTCTGTGCACTGAAAGTGACAAACTTAGACAAACAAATTTTGATTAACTTTAGGATGATTTTGTTATGAGAAAGGCTAGAAAATTCTTTTTTAGTCTCAGTGTATTCGATGATTGTAGTTTTTTTCCTTAATATGTATTTTAAAACCGACTGTTTAATGACAACATAAAGTAGGATCTATAAGTGTCACATTGTCACTGTCAGGTAGTCATGAGCATCTAATGAACATTTCCCAGGCAATACAATTTTAAGCTCAAGGTTGTTTTTTTTTTAAAGAATATAACAGTAAACTTACAATTTCATTTTCATAAAAATTCTTGTTTATTCCACAAAACGTTTACAAAGTTTGGTTATTGCAAGTTTTTCACAGTGTTAATTTCAACATTTATGCATTTTCTTCAATCACTACGGTATTTAAAAATAACATGTCCTTTAGAGGAGGAATTGTGAAGTGCGGAATTTTAAACAGCCGTCATCATCCTCAGCTTTACTTCCATCTTCCTCTAGTTGTGAAGGTGGGGGATTGGGGGGGGGGGGCTGACACGTGGAATAGCCTAGGGCCTCCCTTCATCTAAATCCGGCACTGCCCACCAGAAGCCTGCAAGGCAAAGAAGCACACATACAAACACATACACGCATTCATTTTTTTTTCTTTTTGATTTTTCCCCCTTTTTCTTCCAATTGTACTTGGCCAATTATCCCACTCTTCCGAGCCATCCCGGTTGCTGCTCCACCCCCCTGCCAAGCCAGGGAAGGCTGCAGACTACCACATGCCTCCTCTGATACATGTGGAGTCGCCAGCCGTTTCTTTTCATCTGACAGTGAGGAGTTTCTCCAGGGGGACACAGTGCATGGGAGGATCACGCTATTCCCCCCAGTTCCCCCTCCCCCCTGAACAGGTGCCCCGACTGACCAGAGGAGGCGCTAGTGCAGCGACCAGGACACATACCCACATCTGGCCTCCGACCTGCAGACTCGGCCAATTGTGTCTGTAGGGACGCCCGACCAAGCCGGAGGTAACACTGGGATTCGAACCAGCCATTCCTGTGTTGGTAGGCAACGGAACAGACCGCCACGCCACCCAGATGCTCCACATTCATTTTTCTATACTTGTGAGGACCCTCATTGTCTACATTCATTCCATCCCTTACCCAGACTGCTTATCCTACTCAGGGTCATGGGGATGCTGGAGCCGATCCCAGCAGTCATTGGGCAGCAAGCGGGGAGACACCCCGGACAGGCCAGCAGTCCATCACACAGGGCCGACACACACACACACACACATACACACACAGACACACACACATTCACACCCAGGGACAATTTAGTATGGCCGATTCACCTGACCTACATGTCTTTGGACTGTGGGAGGAAACCAGAGCACCCGGAGGAAACCCACACAGACACGGGGAGAACATGCAAACGCCACACAGAGGACGACCTGGGACGATCCCAAGGTTGGACTACCCCGGGGCTTGAACCCAGGACCTACTTGCTTTACATTCATTCCCTTGCCCCTAAACCCAATTCTAACCTTAAAGTCCGACTGAAATCAGTAATCAGATTTAACTTTGCATGTCCATTACAGACATATCACTATATGTCTACAATAAAACATTTAGTAACAATTAATTATTCATAAATGACTAATATTTTGTTTTGTTTTTTCATACCTTTATACACAACTGCTCCCAATTGTCTTAAGTACTGTGTGGGAGGGGTCTAGTCCTTATCAATATTCACAAGCTGGCCTTTGAGCAACAAGTACAAACAAGGATTAGCGGTGCGGGTGGGTGGTGTTTATATTGGGATGACTTGAACTGATGGGCTGTAGGTAAATGAATGTGTCTGATGTCATCATGAGTATCAGGGGGAAAAAAAGATCAGCTGAGAGAAACTGAACTAGGGAGAGATCTTTTAAAAAGAGAAAAATTGAAAAAGTGAATCCTACCTTTGTTTTTTCAGTAGAAAACGATGTATAAGAGTAATAAGCGATGTTAGAAAATATTAGTGTTTCAATTACAGTCTGACTTTAACCTTAAACCTAAGTCTAAACCCTACAATAGCCCTTTTGAAAAACTAAGGACTGGCCAATATGTTCCCAGTTTGCTAAAATGTCCTTATTGCTATGGTTAAAAATTCACATTGGTCCTCACAAATATATCTGAATAAGAACATACATACACATATGCACACACACATACACACACACACGTACATAAAGACAGCACAAGCCTTGGCAGAGGGGGCTGAAGACCGCCACATTCACTTTTGTGGCTGACATTCAAACAACGAAATATGATAGGACTCATCCACTTCTGTTTTCTCACACTCAGGACGCAAGATCAGCTTATTTGGATAAGCGTGATCAGCATCAGCCTTAAATCCCAAGTAGTGTCTCGGATAGACAGATGACTCGATCTTAAAGGTTCTTTTATGCCCTTCAATACTCTTCAAGAAGAACAGGGTCTTGTGTTTGTCTTTAATTTTTTGTGGAAGAGCATCCTACGAAAACAGAAAGAAGACAAAAAGGGATGAGGGGGGTAATTAAACTTGAAAATAGTAAGTAAGGGCAAGATTAGGTAGCCAGGTCCAATTCTTCATTACACATCATGTCGCGAACAGTTCCACAATGACAATTTGCCAACATCTATCAGACATTGAGCTCACTGTCTGAGCAGGTTAGATGCATGTATATATTAACAGTATTTACAAATGTCACTGAGTACACTGCTATACAAACTGCTGTTCATGGATTACTGTGTACACTCACCAGTGGCTCAACCTGAATTTCACCTTCGTCATTGCAGCATATTGCTTTATTTTGATTCTCTGTTTTTGCGAACATTATTATTGCTCTCCCTCTCGTCTCACTTTTTGGAACTTCTTTGTATAGTTGGATGATGAACTGATGATCTATGCAAAAAAAGGGGGAAAGAGAAAATAAGTGAAAGATGCGCATAGCATGACTAGTAATTCTATAATAGAAGATATGGGTTATGTAATGCATGGACTGATGGAAAGGAGCCAGAGATGGTGTGAAAGTATTTTGGAGATCTTTCGTAGCCTTAATATCCAAGAAGATCTTTTGCTACTGTTGTCATAGCATGTGCTTAAAGAAAGGAGGCGGAGAAAAATGGCAAAATTTAACTTATTTTTTCAAAACTATAGGTTGCAATATCATTCTCTGCTCTGACATCCCCATTCATCTACTGCACAGTTAAGTCAAAATTTCAGAAATGTTTCTATGAGATAACCTGCCTCATAGTCCTAATGATCCGTAGTTGGATGTAAAATTTTACATATCGGCACAGAGGTAGTCATTTTCATTGGCATAGTCCATTAAAACACACACATCTGACATTCTGTTCCTTAACTCTAATTCTTACTTTTTAGCTTGAATATGAATAATAAGAGGATCTTCTGGATAACTTTTAAAAATATATATATATTTAATGATCCCCGTGGGGAAATTATGCTCTGCCTTTAACCCATCCTAGCTGTCTAGCTAGGAGCAGTGGGCAGCCACCATGCAGCACCCAGGGACCAACTCCAGTTCTCCTTTCCATCGCCTCGGTCAAGGGCACAGATAGGAGTAACATGCATGTCTTTTTTGATGGTGGGGGAAACCGGAGCCCCCGGAGAAAACCCACCGCAGACATGGGGAGAACATGCAAACTCCACACAGAGAATGACCTGGGATGACCCCCTAGGTTAGAAAACCCAGGGGTTTGAACCCAGGACCTTCTTGCTTTGAGGCGACAGCAGTAACCACTGCACCACCGTGCCGCCCTATATTGAGACTATTAAATTAAATATTGAGACTGGTAAGCAAAAACAATCCAGACTTTCAAGAGTCTTGAATGTGGCACAATACGCAAAATTGTCAATATATTTTCAATGTAGTTTAAAGTTTGAAATTTCACCCAAATTTCAATTAAGGGGATACAATTCTCGAAAAAAAGAAAATCACATGCCATTTTGGTGGTCACATAAATTGTGTGAATTATTTCCACTGTGTTTGATCACACAGTTGTCAAGAATTCAAATTGTGTACAGCACAATTTAAAGTAAATGTCTTGATGCACGCTCAATAATCCATGTAAGAAAATCAAAGAAGGTTGAATCAGTTCATCTGGATACGTTAATTGACAGATACATTTCATCACTCAAATAAGTGACATCTTTACTCTAAACTGACGGCAGCTATCCACCCGTATAAACAATAGAGTACAATGCAGTTCCATAATGACCGAAACCAATGACCGGTTTCATGATAAAATATGGGTGTGACCATTAACTAGAGTTTCGATGGCCATATGTACAATTCACAGAGAGTTGGGGAATAGTTAAATCACAGCATTATAAGATGGTGACAGATGTACCCTTAGCCCCCCCCCCCCCGGTTCAGGGATGGTCGCTCCCTCTTCACATAGATGGACTCTTTGACTTCCCGTTCAAACCAGTGTCCCTCCCTATCAAGGATGTGCACATCCTCATCCTTGAAAGAGTGGCCACTGGCCTGTAGATGGGTGTAGTCCTGGCCTCACGTGTTAGCTCTCCTGTGTGGTGCTATTTTTTTGGCCAGCGTCTGTTATGTTTCCCCAATGTACAAATCATGGCAACCCTCCTGGCACTTAACAGCGTACACTATATTGCTCTGTTTGTGCTGGGGGACCTGATCCTTGGAGTGGAGCAACTTCTGGCGCAGTATGTTTTGGCATTTGAAAGCAACTGAGATGTGGTGTTTGGAAAATACGTATCTCAGCTTTTCCGAGACTGTCTACACGTAAACCAGTGTTGATTCCATATGTGGCAGAGTTGTGCGACTCGAGTCACAAATTTGATGACTTGCGACTTGACTTGCCAAAATGAAAATTACTTGAGACTTGACTTGAGACTTGACATCTATGACTTGGACTTGGACTTGAGCTGGATGACTCGAGAGAATTGTTTGAGTGTTTTCTCAATGTTTATGCGGGATGCACCTCTCTCGTATTTTATTTATTTTATTTTGTAATCATTCTTCATTTCCAGCGCGCACACAATTACCTACGCACACGCATCGCGTAGGGCCAATCAAACGTTTAGATGGGCGGGAAAACAAAAATACTCAAATCTAATTGGAGGTACCATCATGCTACTCAAAAACTAACGTCAGCTCTACTCAACATGAGCGCGGAGAGTTTGCAATCATGGCAAATGCGGCTGCTGCTGCAACGATTCCAAAAATAATGATTTACGGCTATAAGAACTTCGAAGTTGCTGGGAAGAAAAGGACTGCTGTTTGTAAAACATGTGCAGCAAAGTTATTGGATGGGATTTCAACAACGTCAAACTTTGTGCGTCATCTGAAAAGCCACAAAGAGAAGTCAGTTTGTTTGCTAGCCTACAGGTACAGTAGCGTGTGAGTGGTCAGACACACACACAGACCCAATCTGCCCGTTCGGAATACGCCAGCCAGGCTGTATCGCCCGAACATCGTCCCAATCTCTTCTCGACAATACAATTGAACGTACTGTTCTGTTTCAGAACACCTAACAGCGAATATTCAATTATGTTGGCCCAGTGGGCAAACGATGTCTGGGCGATGTCGCAGTCACCGGAATGAATTAGCATACCCCCTGTTGCCCCCTGATAATTAGCTAATCAAACACTTTCAGTGCATGGTTTCACGTATCATACTATAATATAACATGATATAGTTTTAAATATGGGTAATATAATGCGGTTCTCGAGAAAATCAGCCCATTCCGAACGGGCACTGAACTAGTGGGATTCAATCGTGATTATGTTTACACTGTTTTTAATTGAGCATTTAGACTTGATGCTCCGAAGTATGTGCTACCGACGACTCCTGCCGAGGGACTACAGATGCAAATTAGCTTATAGCTAATTCTGGTGCAATATAGTTACTGTGCATTGTCCCTGTCAAATAAACAAATAAATAAAAAATATTAAAGTATCTCCATGATTCAAATTAATCTAGTTATATCCTATCTTTGGAAAGATTTTTCTCCATTGAATTATAAACATTTATAAATATATTTACTTGTTTCATGAAACCAAAATTAATACCTATAATTTCCTATATTACAACACTTTTTGTATGGCACAATGGCAATTGAAATAATGCTCAGAGCATGACACACAGTGCACTGCACCCAATATGAAACATAGCCTACTAAGCATAGGCTTAGATTAGAGCCATGGGGTAGTAGGTTATTTCACAAAGCTGACTAACTAAGTAAGCCTCACTTCTGCGCAGAGTGAACCTCGGAACAGCTCTTTTTACTTCAATCCATGTTCCAGATCTGAAAGGTTTCCAGGGTTTACTTTGCGCAGATGTCAGGCATCATACTCAGTTAGCCAGCTTTGTGAAATACTCCCTTGTGTCTAGTCCAGTGGTTCTAAAACCTCCATGGCTGTGACCAAAAACGCACCCCTATATATTTTAATGTATGCTTATTAAGTACACATCGTCACGTACATCGGTACTTAATAAGCGTACATAAGTAGGGTGCGCCATTCGTCACACACAGCCCATGTATTTATTGAATTACACCAACAGCACCCCTGATTCCACTAATCTAGGGAGTCAAATAATTAAAGGTAGGGAAGGCGATTTTTTTCAGAAGCACTTTTTGTTATATTTTTTGCAATTCTCTTTACATCCCGACAGCAATCAATAAATAAAATGCTCTGACACTAAATTAAAAAAATAAAAAGAGTAATCTGTGGAAGTCGCAGGACCATTATAAACCCATCCAATCATTTTAAGGTGTCCGGTTAAAATGATTGGATGGCCTACCTGCCTGTCAACCTATCTACCTCCAGCAGTAGGCTAGTCAGGCAGTGCGTGTTTGCGTGTTTTGGAGGAGTGGCTTTGGAGGGAGGCGATAAAGTCCTAGCCAACTTGATATTTTGCTAGTGCAATGAATTGTAGGTCGAACTAGACAAGCAGAGAGAGTGTTTGTTTATTGTGTATTGGAATGATCAATATGTTTTGTATTGTTATTAAGAGTTGTGCGCTCATTTATGATTTAGAGTGTGCCTTTTATTATTTCTTAAATGTAAAACAAAATCCCAACTGTTGTCCAAATTTGAACACAATAAAATAACAATTATTTCTAACATTATCTGTGGTTTATTTATGTACTATTATAATGAAACAATTTAACATTACCTGAATTTAAAAAAATGTGTTAAATTGGTATAAAACACCCTACATTTGAGACTTGATGACTTGACACCTGAAATTAGGGACTTGTGACTTGACTTGACCTGAGCTCGGTGACTTGGGACTTGACTTGAGACTTGCCCTTCATGACTTGGGACTTGACTTGAGACTTGAAGGTTAAGACTTGAGACTTACTTATGACTTGCATAACAGTGACTTGGTCACAACTCTTGATATGTGGCGGGCGTGTCGGAAAAGCTGAGACGTGTATTTTCAAAACACCGCGTCTCAGTTGTATTTACATCATGTAGCTGTAATTATGCCCCTACACGTTGCACCCCTGTCTTGCAGTCTGCAGACAGACCCTTCTCACTCCACAAGTTTAGTGGTGAGCTGGATTCCTCTTGGACTGGATCTGGAGTCTTCTTGTATTCATATCAGTGAGCAACTATGTGAGTAGATGACAATGGTCTTTTGAGCCTACTACTAGGTGTAGCAGACCCCTTCTAACCCATATCCATGAGGCTGATAACCACTGATAACGTCCATTCACTCGAGTGATAACATTCAAAATGGGTGGCAATGTGTGAAGTAGATAAAAAGCTTGGGAATAGTGAAAAATTTGATTTAAAAAAATTTGTTTCAAAAATCGAATGTGGCAGAAAGTGAATATTGGATATGCCGTAATATGTGGACCCAGCATGTTCCAAAGAATCAGATGGCACAAACACTTTCTCTCTATGACAAACAGTTAAGTAATTGGTCAAAACCTGATATTACTTGTTACAGTGCCATCCGTGTAGCTAAGTGATGCAGCTTTTGTTGCCTGAGTAGTGGGTGAGACTTTGAAAATATTTTCCAATTTTGGTTGCTCTTATGGTTTATTACATTCAGTTATTTATAAGGCAAAAACGGAATCCTATTAATTCCAAGAGGATTCCAACACTTTGTGCTTCGACCTCTAAAAATAGTAAAGATACCAGCATGAAAGGCTCATGATAAATTTGATATGATGGCCAAGTGATTTAAAAGATCATACTAAAATCAATGTGCTACTATCATGTTGACTTTGGAAAAAGCGGTGTATTAAAGCATCTTACCAGTACAATTTTGCTGATCTGTCGTTGTGTCTTCAAAGGACAGCTGGTCTCCATTACCCACAACCAAAAAAAAATTGTCCTTGTTTTTGATCCAATTTAGGGAGGTTGAATTTGATCTCAGAAAATTGTCGTTCTCATATCCTAAATATTCAAAAGAAAACAGTTTTCATATAATTAATGTTGCCTTCATGTTCTACTACTTAACAGTAATGTTGCCAATTTAGGATGAAGCATTGTTGCTCTAAAATTCACTAAATTAAGTTAAAGACCCATTCCAGTGACTTTAATTCAATTTATTATCAGTTGGAAATCACCTTGAATTTGCGATAATCAATGTGACATGCATTTGCCAATTTATTTATTTGTCTGTCGGTCAGTTTATTTATTATTTACTGGGTGGTTAAATTATATGCACCAAAAATGTCACCACATTTAGAAACGCTCTGGTGTGGATTCAAGATTCAAGAGTTTTATTTGTCACGTACACACAAGCACAAGTCCCGAGCGCAGTGAAATGAAAAAAGGTATGAGCTCCGAAATGTGCAAACAACAAATGAAGTGCTCCTCCCTGGGTGGGCTCGAAACACAAACCTTTCGGTTAACAGCCGAACGCACTAACCGGCTGTGCCACAGAGACAAGGTAAAGACAAGATGTGTGTCTATATTTTCCCACAACAGATCTTTGATCATCAAGCTGACAGCAAGTCAAACACTTGAAGAAAACATGAACATTGTAAACACAGGTCGTCATAAATAAACTATAAACTCCAGGTAAATGTATCTAAAAATACATCTCAGCGCAAAGTGCTATTGTTGGCGGCAATTACCAACGTGGCAATGCATAAACATTTGGTGGGGCTCCACAGTGGCAACAGAAGTGAGAAGACACACTGCAAGCAAATTTGTATCTGGCGGACCAAGCCATTTTACTAATGGTTTTTATTACAGTAGTTCTGCGCTAACTGTTCCATTAATGAACACAGGATAGGATAACATTCAGAGCCTGTTCACTCTTGGTAAATGTATCATTTATAGGGCGTCCGGGTAGCATAGCAGTCTATTCCACTGCCTACATACACAGGGATCGCCGGTTCAAATTCCCGTGTTACCTCCGGCTTGGTCGGGCGTCCCTACAGACACAATTGGCCGTGTTTGCGGGTGGGAAGCCGAATGTGGGTATGTGATCCTGGTCGGGGCACCTGTTCAGGGGGGAGGGGGAACTGGGAGGAATAGCGTGATCCTCCCACGCGCTACATCCCCCTGGCAAAACTCCTCATTGTCAGGTGAAAAGAAGCAGCCGGCGACTCCACATGTATTGGAGGAGGCATGTGGTAGTCTGCAGCCCGCCCCGGATTGGCAGAGGGGGTGGAACAGCGACCGGGATGGCTCAGAAAATAGGGTAATTGGCCAAGTACAATTGGGGAGGAAAAAAAAGGGGGGGTGAATCACTTATTCTTCTGAATTGTGTTTCGCCAACATTAGACTTCATATATCCATCGTCATCATCCTTCGACCGCAGCTGAGCAAATGTCCACTTAAAAAAAATGTTGGCAAATCCTTTGCTAAAAAACAAAAACACAATTTGGCTGGAAATGGGCACAACAGAGGGATTCTGTATGTGACTCAAAAGGAGCCCTCCTGTGTTTCCAATAAAAGATAACCACATTAGCAGATTTTTGTGTGTGTGTGTTAGGTTTGTGTCTAAAGAAGGCTTCAAATTTAACCAATTTAACAATTCAACAAATTTATATTTATATCACTATTTATGATTTTCAAATTGTGATATTAATGTTCATCTGCTTCTGTTTGGCAAAGACTTTCACTGTGCAACATCTTCAAAATATACCCTAAGCCAAGTTTTGATTATTAAAAGCACTAACATCTACTCTAATCACCTACAAACAACCCAAAGAGCTGGAAATGTGTTTTTCACTGGAATAGGCCTTTAATAAATCACACTGGTTTTGTATTAAAAAAGCAAAACAAGCTTACCTGTGTCATCCACTTAAGGTACAAAAGCATAAGCCAATGCAAAAAGAGCAAAACATTTTGTTAATTTCAATTTTTAAACTCAAAAATCAAACTTATTATCATGTAGCGATGAGGGAAATGTCAGTTTTACCTTGAAAAAAGAGCCCACATCCATCTGTCCCAACAAATTTAACGCAGGAGTAACTGCTGGTGTCCATTTGATATGCCTGGTTGCAAACAAGTATTTTCTAAGTAATGGAAAAAAGAAGATCAAACCTAATTATTCATATGAGTGTGATTTGAGAATGTCTTTGACAGTGAACCCCCCCCCTTTTAAAAGGAAATTACACAGAGGAAAATTTTTGAAAAATAAAAACTACTCCTCATACTAACTTAGGTAATTTTTCATGCCCATGTTTTGTGTATAAGAGATTATACAATATGTAATCTTTTCAATAAAGAATGTTTATCACTAGAACGACCGGGATCTCACTCCTACCTACAAGGACCATGGGCCGTCAAAATGACGGCCGGTTTTTAAACTCTATATTCGGTCAACATAAATACCCAGGTGAGATATTAATGCATTGCATATGTTTGTATGTCTGTTGGGAAACGACTGACACCAAAAACAACATTTTAACAACTATAATACTATTTCTTAAAAATTTAAACTTCAGAGAGACATGGTCGAACTTGAATAGCAAAATTAAAAAAGTGAAAATATTACCTGAAAAACAAAATGGAAAACTGTATACGTCCCCCCACATGCTAATGCTAAGGTAGCACTTAAGCAGCTACAATGTACCATCAGCAGACAACAGACCAAACACCCGGACAATGCCTTTATCGTACGTGGTGATTTTAATCAGGCTAACTTCAGGGCTGTATTGCCCAAATTCCATCAACATGTCTCCTGCCCCACTAGGGGACAAAACACCCTGGACCATCTCTATACAAACATTAAGGACTTATACAAAGCTACTCCCTGCCCCCACCTGGGGCAGTCTGACCACCTCTGCCTGTTCCTGGTCCCAGCCTACAAGCCAGCGGTAAAGACAATCACTGTCTGGCCAGAAGGAGCAGTCTCTGAACTCAAGGACTGTTTTGACAACACAGACTGGAGTATTTTTGCACATTCAGCCACCCATGGTTCCCATATAGACATTAATAAGCAGACATTTGCCACGCTATCCTACATTAATGTTTACACTGAGAGTGTCATAACAAAAAATCAATCCGCACCTTTCCAAACCAGAAACCCTGGATGACCAGTGAGGTCAAACAGCTTCTCAAAGCAGAGTTCAAGTCCGGCACCATTCAAGTTAGGTAACTGAGAGGCTTACAGCACAGACAGATCCAACCTCAAAAAGGGCATCACAACAGCCAAACAAAGCTATTCACTACAAATAGAGGACCACTTTCACAATATCTCCTATCCCCGTCAAATGTGGCAAGGCATTCAGTCTATCACAGACTACAAAAGCTCCAATAGCAGT
The DNA here is from genome assembly GCF_029633865.1 of Lampris incognitus. Taxonomy (NCBI): domain Eukaryota; kingdom Metazoa; phylum Chordata; class Actinopteri; order Lampriformes; family Lampridae; genus Lampris; species Lampris incognitus. The sequence goes on along the minus strand of NC_079217.1, from coordinate 18,758,994 downwards.
CCCACTGTCCATGATGCCCCCCTGCCAGATGAACTAAATAATTTCTACGCCCACTTTGACAAGGCCAATACTGACTCAGCCACAAAAATCCCCAGCCATCCAGAAAACCAGGTGCTCACTCTATCGATCACAGAGGTCAGAGAATCACTGCACAGAGTGAACATATGAAAGGCCGCTGGACCGGACGACATACCGGTTCGGGTCCTCCAGGAATGCTCTAAAGAGCTGACTGAGGTCTTTACAACTATATTTAACCTCTCACTGTCCCAATCCATAGTCCTGGCATGCTTTAAGACCACCTCTATCATTCCTGTCCCCAAGAAATCAACACCCACATGTCTGAATGACTACCAACCCATAGCACTCACCCCCATCGCTATGAAGTGCTTAGAGAGACTGGTTCTGGTTCACATTAAGAACACTATCCCCCCCCCCCCACACACACACACACACATTCGACCCACATCAGTTCACCTACTGTCCCAAAAGGTCTATGGAGAATGCCATTGCCACAGCCCTGCACTTTGCTCTGACCCAACTTGAACTGAACAACACATACATCCGGATGCTGTTCATAGATTATAGCTCTGCCTTCAATACTATCATCCCTGCCAAACTAACCACCAAACTCCTCTCCCTTGGCCTCAACCCCTCCCTCTGTAACTGGACCCTGGACTTCCTGACCAACAGACCTCAGTCTGGTAGGTTAGATTACCACATCTCCTCCACCCTGACCCTCAGCACAGGTGCCCCTCAAGGCTGTGTTCTGAGCCCCCTCCTTTTCTTTCTCTTTACCCACAACTGTCTGCCAACTCACCCTTAAAATGTAATAGTTAAGTTTGTGGATGACACCACAGTCATTGGCCATATCACCAACAATGACGAGACGGCCTACAGGGACGAGATTCAGCACCTCACATCATGGTGCACTACCAACAATCTTGCTCTCAATGTGCAGAAGATGAAGGAGCTGATTGTGGACTTCAGGAGGTCTAGAAACTGCAGCCACTCCCCCATACACATCATGGGGTGGAAGTGGAGAGTGTCTCCAGCTTTAAATTCCTTGGAGTCCACATCAGTGAGGAACTTTCCTGGACATCAAACACTCAGGCCCTTGTGAAAAAGGCCCAACAATGCCTGCATTTCCTAAGGAGGCTAAGGAGCACCTGTCTATCCCCCAAAATTCTCACCAACTTCTACCTCTGCACCATAGAGAGCATCCTGACCAGCTACATTTCAGTGTGGTATGGCAACTACACACCAGCAGACCAGAACGTTCTGCAACGGGTCGTCAAGGTGGCCCAGCATATCACCGGTACCCAGCTCCCAGCCATAAAAAACATTTATCACGAACGCTGCCTTCGAAGGGGTCTCAGTATCAACAGAGATCCCACCCACCCCAACCATGGACTGTTCTCCCCCCTGCGTTCTGGGAGGCGCTACAGGAGCCTCAGAGCCCACACTACCAGGCCCAAAAACAGCTTCTTTCCCCAAGCTGTTGCCCACTTGAACCTGGCTACCCACTGAATATCTGTGGATATTTTTTAAATATTTTTGTACTTGTGCTCTTTTTTAACTTATGTTTAGCTTTTGATATTCATCTGTGTGTATCTTATACTGTGTTTGCTGTGTTTGTCTATGTCTGTCTTGCACAGTTTGGCGAAGCCGCAGCCCTTATTTCATCTTTAACATGTGCCTGAACATTGTTTTTAATTACAATACATTGCATTGAATTGAATAATTATAATAATAACTTATTAAAGAACACTTATTTTAACACGTTAATATAGAAGTGTCATCCATCCATCCATCCATTATCCAAACCGCTTATCCTGCTGTCAGGGTTGCGGGGATGCTGGAGCCTATCCCAGCAGTCACTGGGCGGAAGGTGGGGAGACACCCTGGACAGGCCACCAGGCCATCACAGGGCTATAAAACAACAAAAACAGGATTGTTACACTTATTTCAGCTTTTATTCAAATTCAAATTGCTTTATTGGCATGACCATAAAGCCATTATTCAAATACAAATGATTTTGCTACCTCAACAAATACAGATACAAATAATACAAATACTGTGCTCTTTGCACATTCCTACTTCTCGTGCCCTCTGTTCTCAAAGTGCAGGCCTCCTCTCTGTCCCCAGAGTTAAAAAAAAAGTCTGCAGGCTCCAGAGCCTTCTCTTACAGCACCCCCCTTTCTTTCTTTCGAATAGCCTTCCAGCCAACTCTTGACTCTCTAGACCCTTTCAACTCTAAACTGGAAACCCATCTCTTCTCATTAGCTTTCAACTAGTCGTTTTATCTCTGACAGTTTGACTTTCCTTCTGAGCTTTGTCACAGCTACCCTCTTTTGGGAAGGTCTCAGTGTCAATGTATTTATAACTGTAGATTTTAGCAGTAATCTCTTGGTCTTTTCCTGGCAATGAGAATGTTGCTAAACTTTTCTGAATGCATCAAACCATTTTAACCTTCTGTTTGTATATCTCTCTGAGCACATGCCCCCATGTTGTGTGCCTATCCCTGCCCCCCTTTCTCTCTCTCTTTCTCACTTTTCAGGACACATTTTCTCCCTGTACGGACAGTCTGATGACCATGGATGATCTCTCTTTCTCGCTTTTGTTCGCCTGATGTCTTGAAGCCTGTTTGTGATGCATCCTGTTTTCCCTTGGTTACAAGCCCACCATACTGGGGATTTATGCTATCGTTTGCGCTGTTCTCATTTAAAATCTCTTTTATACTATTTTTTTTAGCTATGGCAACTTCTTCACTCTCATCACTTCTCTCCTCTCTGTGTGAATGTTGTGTCCAAGTTTGCCTCGCCTCTTGTGTGCATGTGAAGCCTATTCTCTCGTCAGAGCCCCACTTAGGTGAGCTGGTTTTGTGGTGCGGTGTCCTGCCAGCTCTTGATTGCATCTGTGTGGTTCCTGATGTTGTCCTTATTGGTCACAGATTCACTAAATGTGCTTTTCACTCTCTTTACAATTTTATCATCCAGCACATATCAATTTGCTAAATTTTATGCTTTAACTGTGTGTATTTTACACTATCTTGCTCTGTGTGTAATCTATGATGTCACATTATAATTCTGTTATTTTTATGTATTTTTGTGAGTTGGACACCTATTGCATGTCTGTCCATCCGTCCTGGAAGAAGGATCCCTCCTCTGTTGCTCTTCCCAGGGTTTCTCCCATGTTTTCTTTTCTGATAAGGTTTTTCTCATATATATGTATATATACACTATCTGTGATAGTATATATCTATCTACACCCAAACACCCAGCTTTATCTAGCCACCAAGACTACCTCCACTTTTTCACCCACTTCCCTTTCTGACTGCTTACTGGAAATTAAATCCTGGTTTTCAAACCACTTCCTCAAAGTTAATAGTGATAAAACTGAGGTCTTCCAAGTAGGTACTGAATCTACTTTAGCTAAACCTGATAGTTTTTCTCTGACCATTGACAATTCTATAGTTCCTCCATCACCTCAGGTAAAGAGTCTGGGTGTCATCTTGGACAGCACATTATCTTTTTAAGCGCACATCAGCAATGTTACTCAGTCTGCATACTTCCACCTACGCATTATTAATCATCTTCGCCCGTCACTTACACTTAACAGCACAGCCATACTCATTCACACCCTGGTTACATCCTGTATTGACTACTGCAATTCTATCCGATTTGGTCTCCCCCCCCCCCCCCAAGTGTCTTCATAAGCTTCAATTGGTCCAGAATTCAGTTGCCTGTATCATTACCAGAACTCCTCCTGTAGATCATATCACTCCTGTTCTCCAGCAACTCCATTGGCTCCCTGTTAAATACCGTATTAACTTCAAGATCCTGCTTCTCACCTTTAAGGCCCTTAATAATCTAGCTCGTTCGTATCTTTCTGAACTTCATATCCACACGCCCTCCTGCACTCTCAGATCCTCTTCTGCTCTCCCACCCACTACATCATCAGACCACTTGACTACCATGGGGTCTGGAGCCTTCAGTCATTCTGCCCCCACCTACAGAACTCTCTCCCACAAGATATTCACAACATTGACTCTCTTTCAGCCTTCAAATCCCATGTCAAAACGCACCTTTTCAAACTGGCATATTCAGTCTGATCCACGCTTCATTGAGTTTTGTGCAGATGATGATTTTATACTTATCTGTTATATGAACCTTTTATTGTCTACCCTGCTTTGTTTTGATTTTATGATGTCTGATACAGTGCTGCTTGTTTTGTTTTTTTACTGTGTTCTGTAAGGCGTCCTTGAGTGCTCTGAAAGGTGCCCACAAATAAAATGTATTATTATATTATTATTATTACCCTGGAGAATAAACTGTCTATTGAATTTGATACCAGTCATCCGTGTCACAGAGTTATTATAAACACCCAGGTTGCATTAACATTAGGTTAGGGGTTAAAGGTTAGCATTAAGGGTTAACTTTAGTTTACGATAAGGGTTAAAAGTTACGGTTAAAAATGCTAATTTCGGAAATGGTTAATGTGGCATCATCTGGGTGTCCCCCGTAACCCCGCCCTCCAAACCAGCGACGCAGCTGGCGAACTCACATCGTCCTTGATAATCTGCATGGAAAAAGAAAAAAAATAGAAAGAAAAAACGTTTTTGGTTTAAAGCTAAATTCTTCCCAACATTGTCGTTAAAGCCGTCGAGACAGTAAAACGTAATACGAGTTAATAATCTATCGGGGGGGGGGGGTCAGCGAGTCTCTCAAAGTTGACTTCTTTTCTTTAAACGCTCCTGGCCACTCCGCTTTATGTGCTCCGGGGCACGTGGTGAGGTCACAGGCTGAGTGACGCTACCAAGGTGCAGGCGAGCAGCCCACGAGCAGAGTTTCCCTACATCTTTTTTTTTCCTCCGCGGGGAAAATGGCTGTTTTATGTTTTTTATGTTAAATGAAACCGCAGTGTTGCATTATATTCATTTTAATCGCAGTATTTAATACATGTGTACATATCGGTGATACAAGGGCAGTGGTGAGCCCCGTAAACAACAACGCCCCCCCCCACCACCCACTCACGTCTGACCCCGGAGAAAAACTGCAGACATAACCGGCACAGACCTCAACGTTTCGTCCTCCAAGAGCACGAAAGACAAAGACCGTCTTTGTTCCCTCAGCACAACAGTTTAGCAATTCGATAATATTTTATGTTAATTATGGATCGTTTACATAACCGGTGTAAATTTATAATTCGCAGCGCATTTCGTTCAGTTCAGGGTATGGTCAGCCAGGTTATTTCACTTTGTCCCTAAATGATCGTATTCTGAGGGCTGTGCTGAGTGTCAGAGCGCAGTCGTGTTTTGAGAGACTGCCATACACGTGGTGAACTTGACTCATTATTAATGCGACTAAATCCAGGCAAGAGTTCGTGCCTACCTTAGACCGTCCTGTCTTCTCGAGCGGCGGGGATGGAGTCAGCGTTCGTTTCCTTGTTCAGCAATATTTCATTACTGGAGTATGACGCCACTAGAGGGCGCAAACGGGTGCGAAATAGCAAACCAATCCGGATTTTTTTTTAAATCTAAAAATGGCTTGATTTGAATCGCAGCCGGAATATGTTTAGTAACAAATTACAAGGCGTTTTACCGTAAGGCAACAACGGGCATAGATAATGTTATATAGTGTATAGAGAAAATTTAAAAAAGTATGTTCATACACACCATTGTCTAAGTCTGCCAGGACCGTCACCTCTGCGGTCCTGCAGGTATGCAGATGAACTGGTTATTGCTCTCTTCCCGTCACACACACACACACACACACACAAAGCGTTTTTACAGTAACACACCTGGAACATTGTTCCCAGCAAAATAAATTTGACAGCTCTTTACAGTAACCCGGGTAGAAAAGCGATGCTGTAATTGTTATTGTTGGGTTGCACTGTTTTACCACATAACCGTAATTCATGTAGCTGTATTTTTCCATGTTGTTGATACATGGTAGCTTGCTGTTAGCATACTTTCTTTGTGCCTTTAGGGTTTATGGAGAAATACTGCGAATTACTGATTATCCCAAATTAATATTAAAAAGACCAATTCAGATAATTGTAAAGAGGGAAAGGATAGTTCATGGTGAACCATTAAGCTATTATATTAGAAATTAGAAAGTATTAGAAATTAAGTTATTGTATTAGAAATAGCAGGAGGAGTGTAAGTGTAATAGAAATACTAGTAGTAATGGTGTTGCTGTAGGATTGTTAGTTTAGTAGAAATAGGAATAATTCTGTTGCAGTAGTAGTAGTATTAATGTAGAAGAACTAGGTGTAATAGAAGTGGTAGTGATACTCATGTTGCAGTAGTACTGTTAGTGTAGTAGAATTACTCATGGTAGTTAATATCACAGTAATAAGTGTGATAGACTGAGAGCACAGATGAAACTAGCTAAATTCACGTTGCTAGGCTGGTACAAGATCATCATTTCTATTTCAGTCAGCCATCAATTACCAGTTTGAGATATGCTTTAATTATGTCAGTGGTCAGAAAGATGGAGCTATGTGTGTGTGTGTGTGTGTGGGGGGGGGGGGAGAGCGAGAACAACAACACTGATTTAATCATTGTTGCTGTTGCTGTTATTATAATCATTGTTGTGTTTTGTTGTTGTTTTACATGCTTTGGCAATATGTACACAAATGTATGTCATGCCCTTAAAGCAAATATTGAATTGAATTGAGAGAGAGAGAGAGAGAGAGAGAGAGAGAGAGAGAGAGAGAGAGAGAGATAGAGAGAGAGAGAGAGAGATACTGGTCTAGAGATAACAGGACACTTTTTGGTACTTCATGGGTTTGGAATCCCAAAATGAACAGGCAGCAAGAAAGCTTTGTCTATGTGTCTATTACCCCCTTCAATGCGAAGCACTTTGGGTGTCTAGAAAAGCGCTATATAAATGTAATTATTATTACCCAGGGTCACGGGGATGCAGCAGCCTATCCCAGCAGTCGTTGGGCGGCAGGTGGGGAGACACCCTGGGTAAGGATAAGCGATTTGGATAATGGATGGATGGATTATTGTTATTATTATCATTATTATTATTGCACTGCTGTCTGAGTAAAACAATGCTCCCACAAAGGGTCTGTTTTATAGTGACTGAAAAATATGTTTTAACTTCTGCCTTCAACTCATGTATGTGTGCGCGAAGGATTGTTTCATGGGAATCTAAGGCTAACTGGATTTGATTTGTATGAGGCAACATGTTTAGCAACAAAAAAACTTTTAATATTACTATACTACTATTACTTTCTATTTTGCACATACTGCTTTCTAGCCAAGTGCCTTGTCTTCAGTACAAACCCTGAACCGAACTTGTCAGTGAGAGGAAAACAAAGGAATTTCCACAAAAAAACAGACAAAAAAAACCCCCGTTGACCAATTTCACAGTCAATGCTTATGTTCAGATAAAGAATAAACAGTGAATGTGAGCCTAAAGGTAACTCCCCTTCAATAAATCTGTATTTGAGGATTTGAATGTCAGGGTTCATTATGCATGTTATTGGTCTCTGCGAAGTACAAAGACAGCAATCTCGGAACCCAGAGGGACAACGGCTAATATGCCGGGGCGTCCAGTGTAGCTGCTGACTGCTCACTTCTGTTCCTATAAAGACTTCCTTTTCTGTGTGCCCGTCCTTGTTTACAGTCGGATGAGCAATTTGAGATGTGAGAATGGAGGTGGAGTTGAGAAACAACGTCTATGACCGGATTGTTTCACAAGTATTCGACAAGAGTCTGACATTCCTCCACACGATACACAAACATCGATACTTCATGTAGGTGTTTTAGGTCCAGACAACATTTCGGCCAATGCGTTCGGGACCTTTTTCACCCCCCACACGGACTGTTACCAACATGCAACCCAGGTAGCATCCGGATGTGGGCCACATCCGGCAGTGATGCGACACTGATGACCTTCTTCTAGCCCTGACAAAATGGATGTGAGCCTGAAATGGACCACATGTATAATAGCAAATATGGCCCAAATATGCCCAATCAAATGTGGGCCTTTTTTGACAAAGATGCGGTGCTCTCGGCAACATGTAATCTGGATGTGACCCTGAAGTGGCCCGTGTGGTAAATGGTGAATATGGCCTAAATATCACTAAACAAATACGGGCCACCTTTGGCAAATATGTGGCACATGCGGCGTTGCTATGGCTTGGTTCTGGCAAATAGGAGCGGACCGCCCAAGTGCCATCATTCCACGCGGCATGTGGGCCGGATGAAAGTAAGATGAAAGTCGGGTGTGGGACGGGTCCAGGCCACAGCAATTTTGCTATCTGGGAACCAAAGCATGTGCCTGCAGAAATCACTGCCTACTCAAACGTGATCGGTCAAAACTACATGGACTAAAATGGAAACAGAAATGGAAATCGGAACGCTTCCAATACCAAAATCTTGTCCTGTGCCTACAGATTCTATATATAATACAGATTCTATATATAATACAAATTCTACATATAAATCTGTAGGCACGGGACAAGATTTTGGTATCGGAAGTGTTCCGATTTCCATTTCTGTTTCCATTTTAGTCCGAGTAGTAGTAATGATTCACGTTTGAGTAGGTGGTGATTCTATATAAATATATACTAGAATCAGTCAATAGAGATTATAAAGATAGTGTCTCAGGTGTGACACCATTGAATTTTTTTTTTGTCTATCCACTCCATTCTTGTGGTCTTTGATTTTCTCTTCTTTCTTTCATGTTGTGACACTCTTCACAACATCTTTACACAATTTATTGAAAATGTGACAAAAAAGAGATTTAATCTTTGAATATGATATTCTTTCAGCATACAGGGCACTCATTGTATTAGTCAGATGGTTGCGTTATATTGCAAGAAATGACTTGTACATTCTGCTGCAATCAGTAATATCAGCCATATAATACAACGATAATAGGGAGCAACTTACACAAGAGGAAATCAATCTTTAGCACTCTCTCACTCCCTCCCCCCTCTTTCTCTTCCTCTCTCTCTCTCTCTCTCTCTCTCACACACACACACACACACACACACAGACAGTTGTGTCAAAGCTTAATATGATCAATAGTCAATATACACTCCTGGGCTATAAAAATATACAGCGGTTATCATTCTATATACTCTCTTACTTACATCTTCTTTATCATTAACGTTGAGACATCCCAGCAGCCTTTGAGCACAGCGTAACCCATTTGGCCCCTATCCAACTGAGTAATACATCTCCTGAAACTTCAGTTTAGACTGAAAATATGATATAATGCAATTGATTCATGAAGTAAAATTCCTTGCCTTATTTAAACTGTAGAGTCTTCAAAAATCAATCCATATTGCCAGAGAATATAAAAATGTACAACAGACACTAAGGAGTGCCCCTCTATTGCTACGTGGCCATTTCTAATACCGTTTGTAAAAAGTTCGACAGAAAGAAAAAAAAACAGTATAGTGGTGAATATATCCGCTATTCCCCGTAATGAAGTTTAATACTGAAGTAAGTGTAGTACTGAACAAAACAACTTGAGAACATACATTTGTATGCCTGGTAGGTTCACTCTTCTTCCCTATAGTAGCTATGTGTCTCACAACCTGAGAGATTTGGTTTAAAGGTTTGTGGAGGGGGAGGGTATTGTTGGGTAGTCAACTGCAGACTGAGAACATAGATGTGGTAAGGATATCAACAGCTGACCTATTTCTGCGTCGACTTGCAGTAAAAGCCGGCCTAGAGTTCCGAGCAGAGACACACAGCCACAGACCAACAGCCCTGAAAAGGATGTTGCATTGTTTGTTTCTATCTAAACTGTTTATCCTGCTCTCAGGGTCACGGGGATGCTGGAGCCTATCCCAGTAGTCATTGGGTGGCAGGCGGGGAGATACCCTGGACAGGCCGCCAGGCCATCACAGGGCCTCAACACACACACACACTCCTAGGGACAATTTAGTATGGCCAATTCACCTGACTTGCATGTCTTTGGACTGTGGGAGGAAACCGGAGCACCCGGAGGAAACCCATGCAGACACGGGGAGAACAAGCAAACTCCACACAAAGGATGACCCGGGACGACTGCCATGGTTTGTTTGTTTGTTTTAATTGATGACCTTATTGTGGACAATAAACAGCATCAATGCCTATGACAAAGCCTTGTCTGGTTAATCGGTCCATCAAACAGCAAACAAATTTGTCTCAAGATTCCTTAGCTTGGAGTGTCCCTAATCAGGCCTCATGCAACAACTACATCATACACACATATCTGTTAGTAAAGCGTTCATACAAGTTACGCACGTCATCTTGTGGCGTTCACCAGTTTTTTTCTTGATTTGGATTTGTTCATTGGGAAGATCAAAATTGCTAACCCACCTCTGGGACAAAAAATTGTTTGAAAGACTGAATTTGTTTTTCCTGCCTTTTTTGCACAGCGCTCAAGTCGATTGAATGGGAAATATAGTAAAAGTTGTTAATATGCAGCGTTCAAGATAAATGACGAAAACATTTTGCCTGTCAGTCTGTGGATGCGCAGCCGCTTTGGCAGACCCTCACATGGAAAGTGATCAAGTCTTGTATGAAATGACAGATCAGGCAAATCAATGGGAATGGCTGCTCTGCTGATAGATTTTCATTCATAAAACAATGTTAAGAAAACATAGCTCAGGGGCATCTGGTTGGCATGGCAGTCTGTTCCGTTGCCTACCAACACGGGGATCGCAGGTTCGAATCTCTGTGTTACCTCCGGCTTGGTCAGGCATCCCTACAGACACAACTGGCCATGTCTCCGGGTGGGAGGCCAGATGTGGGTATGTGTCATGGTCGCTGTACTAGCACCTCCTCTGGTCAGTTGGGGCGCTTGTTTAGGGGGGAGGGGGAACAGCATGATCCTCCCACACGCTACGTCCCCCTTGTGAAACTCCTCACTGTCAGGTGAAAAGAAGCGGCTAGCGACTCCACATGTATCAGAGGAGACATGTGGTAGTCTGCAGCCCTCCCTGGATCAGCAGAGGAGGTGCAGCAGTGACCGGGATGGCTCAGAAGAGTGGGGTAATTGGCTGGATACAACTGGGGTGAAAAAAGGGGGGAATCCCCCTCCCCAAAAGAAAAAAAACATAGCTCAGCCACGGGAAATGTTTTATTGTAGCTACTGAGATGATTTCCAGCTAGTTAATCCCAATCTTGAAATTGTATTTTTTATAGCATAGCTTTAAAATTAGCTGACTTTATTAATCCCTGGAGGGAAATTAAAACATTGGAGACTACAGCCATGTTTCCATTAATCATTGAGCTAATTTTAAGAAATGTCACAAAAAACAATGCGAATTAGAATAATGCACATTTCCATCAACTGGTTTGGAGCGAATAAACAAGGCTATGCAAAGCATAATTTTGTCAGAAGTTGACGGTATAGGCTACACTACATTACACGTCTGTAATAAACAGAGTAGAAGAAACAGAGGTTGCATACCCGAAACAAATCCAGTCGCCTTGGCCATCTATGAGAGAAAATAGAGAGAGGTCTTAAGGAATTTGTTTCAGGGAAAGTAAGTTATGATTCACTATCCCTACATCATCCAACCTTCTCTCTCTCTCATTTTCTTCATTCATCAGCCCCTCAAAGTATTGCTTCCACCTTCTTAGCACACTCTCCTCGCTTGTCAGCACATTTCCATCTCTATCCTTGATCGCCCTAACTTGCTTCACATCCTTTGCAGCTTGGTCTCTCTGTCTAGCCAATCAGTACAAGTCCTTTTCTCCTTCCTTAGTGTCTAACCTGTCATACAACTCACTATATGCCTTTTCCTTTGCCTTTGCCACCTCTCTTGTTGCTTTACGCTGCCTCTCTTTGTACTCCTGTCTACTTTCTTCATCTCTCTTACTATCCCACTTCTTCTTTGCCAACCTTTTCCTCTGTATAATTTGCTGTACTTCCTCATTCCACCACCAAGTCTCCTCGTCTTCCTTCCTCTGTCCTGATGACACACCAAGTACCTTCCTAGCTGTCTCCCTCACTATTTCTGCAGTGGTTGTCCAGCCATCTGGCAACTCTTCACTACCACCCAGTGCCTGTCTTAACTCCTGCCTGAACTCCACACAACAGTCTTCCTTCTTCAACTTCCACCATTTGATCTTCGGCTGTGTCTTCACTCGCTTACTCTTCTTGGTCTCCAAAGTCATCCTACAGACCACCATCCTATGCTGCCTAGCTACATTCTCCCCTGTCACCACCTTGCAGTCTCCAATCCCTTTTAGATGGCGCCTTCTACATAAGATATAGTCCACCTGTGTGCACTTTCCTCCACTCTTGTACGTCACTCTGTGTTCCTCCCTCTCCTTGAAATATGTATTCACCACAGCCATTTCCATCCTTTTCGCAAAATCAACCACCATCTGTCCTTCCACATTTCTCTTCTTGACTCCATACCTTCCCATCACCTCCTCATCACCTCTGTTCCCTTCACCAACATGTCCATTGAAGTCCGCTCCAATCACCACTCTCTCCTCCCTGGGTACCCTCTCCACCATGTCATCCAACTCACTCCAGAATTCTTCTTTTTCATCCATCTCACACCCAACTTTAGAGGCATATGCACTGATAACATTCAGCAATAAACCTTCAATTGTCAGCTTCATACTCATCATTCTGTCTGACACTCTCTTTACCTCCAGCACGCTCTTGACATACTCTTCCTTCAGAATTACCCCTACCCCATTTCTCCTCCCATTCGCACCATGGTAGAAGAGTTTGAACCCACCTCCGATACTCCTGGCCTTACTCCCCTTCCACCTGGTCTCTTGCACACACAGTGTACCTACCTTTCTTCTTTCCATCATATCAGCCAGCTCTCTCCCTTTAGCAGTCATAGTGCCAACATTCAAAATTCCGACTCTCACCTCCATACTCCTACCTTTCCTCCTCTCTCACTGCCTTTGGACATGCTTTCCCCCTCTCCTTCTCCTTCGCCCAACAGTAGCATAGTTTCCACCAACACCCTGCTGGTTAACAGTACCGGTGGTGGTCGTTGGTAACCCGGGCCTCGACCGATCCGGTATGCAAGTCTTATTTATGATCCGCATATTTGATTTGGCAAAGATTTCACACTGGATGCCCTTCCTGACGCAACCCCCCCCCCCCCATTTGTCCGGGCTTGGGACCGGCGCTAAGGATGCACTGGCTTGTGCATCCTCAGTGGCTGGGTTCCATTCTAAAGTGTGTGCGTGCAGCAAATCAACCACACACACACACGCGCCTACTTGTTATTAAACACTATAGAAGATAACATACCAGCATCCCTGCTTTCTTGCCGATGCACCGCAGTGGTCACATATTCCCAACCAGCTACAGTTACAGTCAGAGTTATCAATCCTTCATTATAAATTGGTCCTTCAAGCTGGATAGAGAGACCGCTGTGGAGAGTGAAGATGTTTCCATATGATAAAAGTGAAGTAACGCAGCCGGCTGGCACCCGACCCAGACATCAGCTACGTCCACCAGTCTGGGTCACTGACTATGATGTCTCCCTGCCTGCCATCGACAGGCCTCTCCTTGCTGCTGCTACAGCGCTCTCAGTCCAGCACCTCCAACAGAGGCAGGAGTCCTTCCCCAGTACGGAGAGGACCACCAAGATGCTACCTCTCACCCCCCTGCCCTTTCATCAATGGAGTCCAGTGGGTGGTACACGTCCCAAGTATCGCAGGGAGTCAGTGTACTCGGGCACTCAAAAGCACCCCAGACCCACTGTTTCCCCGACAGGTACCAGAGGCTTCATCTGCAATACTGGAAGCACTGCAACAGATCAGGGAGGACAACCAGAGGCTCCAACTCCTCATGATTGAGATGCAAAGGCAGATTAATGCAAGCCGAGGGAAAGATCTATCGCGTCTTCCTCCACCCCCCCCACCCCCCATGGTGCACAGTTCACTCGATCAGCCAGCAGCGCACACCGCTGCTCTCAGTCCACCAGGCCCAGCACTACAGGCCATCGCCCACTCTTCATCAGTGCCTGTGCATGCAATCAGCAAAGAAGAAGTGGATGATGGAAACTGGCCACTCCCCCCGCCTCCAGTGGCGGGGGAGGACACGAAACCTCCACTATCCACTACCACACTGCCCACAGATCTAGTGGCAGAGCTGAAGGCCTGCCTTAAAAGGATGGGGATGACTCCAAAGTAGCTGCCTAGAATCCTACTGCGGGCCGGCTGTATTAGGTCATGTCGAGATGTCACACCATCCACCAGAGCTGCTAGTCCATTCACATAGTTCACATTCATTTCCTCCATGGCTCGGCCCACCTGATGACCAGAGACATGAGGACTTTTCTCCTGCCAACAGACAGTGTGTGTATATCAGGGCCCCCAACCCACACTTCACTAGGAGGGACCCGCATGAGTTTGCCAGGCTAAAGATCTTCCTGGAGAACCTCCTCCCTAAAGATGCCACGGAGAGATTTAAATATCAGATCCTGATAGACCACCTGAAATCTGAAGATGCACTGCTCATTGCAGACTCATATACAAACCCTACCCAGCCGTATACAGACACCATGGCCTCTTAACATCTGTAGCCATGACACAGCCGCCTTTAAAAGATTTGCCCTCAGAGTGAGAGCCTTGGTAGGCATGCTCGACCAGCTGGGAGAAAAGGGACATATTGAGCTTCACTGTGGTTCCCACATTACTACGCTGATGTCCAAGCTCCCACAAGAAATGTGGGCTGAGTTTATGAGGTATTTGTACCCCCTCCGCGTCCGTATCCCTACTCTGTCAGACTTCACCGACTGGCTGGAATTTGAGCTGAAGATTCAAGAATATGGTTACGAGTCTCAGCACAGAGGGGGTGAAGAGAATACAGAGGTGAAGAGGGAGAGAAGGAAGGACTCAAAGGCTGGTAGGCCAACCACAGCCATCCATGGGGCTGAATAAACTTCAGGCAGCCCTGCTGTCCCAGAGTCCTCGTTCACCAGGGCCAGTCCACAAAGTAAAGTCATCCTGTCATGCCGATGGTGCTGGCGTTGTGGCCGCTCTCACCAGGCTGCACAGTACAGACTTAAGGCCCAGTGTAAAAGATGCGACGGCTGACTGAAGCCAAAGCCTGGGGGTACGTGGACTCTGCAAACAATCCCGCAGATGACATCACTGGTGATAAGACCCTAAGGCAGCTGGCAGGGAAGAACCAGTGGAGATACGGCCCAGCATTCTTGCACCAGTCACCTCAGCATTGGCCCACCATGCCAAAAGCTGAGCCTTTGGATGGCACCAAGCTGCGTAAGGCTGCCTTCTGCGACTCCATCACCACTGCTCCTCTTCCTTAACTAATTGATGCCAGCCAGTTTACATGTTTCAGGGACATGGTAGAGGCTGTTGTACGGTCACGTCACGGGGCGGCAGGTAACCAGTCCACTCCATCTGACCTGCTGAGACAAGCCCAGGTGGATTGCTTCGCTGAAGACCTTCAGCACCTGTTAGACAATGAACCCATCCCCTCCACCAGCTGTTTGATCACCTTAGCTCCTGAATATGACAGCCAACTGAAGCTGATCCGGGTTGGAGGTAGACTGCATCGTAGTGACCTGCTGGACCCAGAAACCATTCACCCCATAGTCCTGGACCCAGCCCACCAGGTGACCAAACTCATCATTCAGGATGCTGACCGAGATCTCCGTCATCCAGGCTCAGAGCAACTCTTTGCAGAACTCCGTTGGGAGTACTGGATCCTCTATGGAAGAGAAGCTGTAAAGCAGCACCAGCACACCTGCTTTGACTGTCAGAGATGGAGGGTGAATCCTGCAGTCCCACAGATGGCAGACCTACCCCCTGCCCATCTGCGGCTGTTGAAACCACCTTTCTTCTCTACAGGCATGGATTGTTTTGGGCCCTTCATAGTTAGAGTTGGACGGCATAATGAGAAGCATTGGGGCATACTATTCAAGTTTCAAGTACCTCACCACCCGTGCTGTCAACATAGATGTCCGGAGTAGCCTGGACCAGGATTCATTCCTGATGGCCCTCCGCCGATTCATCTCACACGGAGGAAAACCAGCGGAGCTTCTATCGGACAAAGAGACAAATTTCGAGGGAGCTCCATGACTCGTTTAAAGCTTTGCATCCCCCTCTACAATCTGAAATGGCCAAACTTCAGGTCAAGTTCATATTCAACCCTCCAAGTGCACCTCACTTCGGTGGCATATGGGAGAGGGAAATCAAATCAATTAAAGCTACCCTGTATGCCACGATCCAGATGCAGCCTGTAATAGAAGAATTTCTGTGCACGTTACTGGTTGAAGCAGAGATCATCCTGAACTCAAAGCCGCTGAGGTATGTATCCAGTGACATTGCAGACCCAGACCCAGTAACATGAAACCTGCTCTTGATGGGGTGGCCTGACCCATCACTGCCTCAGGTGGCGTACACGGAGTCCGAGCTGTTAAGCCGTCGTCATTGGAGACACACACAGGTCCTGGCTAAACAATTCTGGTGGAAATTTATCAGACACTACCTTCCAGCCCTGCAGACAAAAACCAAATGGCAGAAAGATACGGCCCCCCTACAACCTGGCGTTGTGGCCATGATCATGGACCCACAGCTCCCGAGCGTGCTTTGGCTTATTGGTCGCATCACCAAGGTCATTCCCAGTGCAGATGGGAGGATCAGAGCAGCAGAAATCCGGGTGAATAATAGAAACTACACCCGGCCAGTTGCCCGTCTCGTCCTATTTCTTGCCGTACCAGAGACCACTAGTCCTGGACAGCAAATTTGACTGTGATGAAGGATCCGTTCATTGCGTATGATAGTAGTTTAGTCACTTGATAGGGTGGTGGGGATCAGCCAATCAGCACCCTTGTTATTGGATCAGATGACGAAGGAAACTTATGGTGTGATGGGCTATCAAGTTGTCGTGAGGAGTTGGGAGAATTCGAGAAAGACTTAATAATTATTCTTTCAAGCTGGTTATGGAGTTCTTCCCATTCTAAAGTGTGTGTGCGTGCAGCAAATCAACCACACACACACACACACACACACACACACACAAAAGCCTACTTGTTATTAAACAGTATTGAAGATAACCTACCAGCATCCCTGCATTCTTGCTGATGTAACACAGTGGTCACATATTCCCAACCAGCTACAGCCCGAGCAATCAATCCTTCATTATAGTCAGGCAATAAAAGGCTGGGGAGAAGGTGCATTTCCACGGACCATTTGGTTTCATAAATGGAAGCCACATCCAGGCTGGAGACTATAACGGAAAAATACCTTTAATGTTCCTTTTGCCATTCGTTTAACAGTTCACATATTATAGGCCTAAATGTTTTACTATGTTACTCATTCTTTGTGCTTTACCGACTGAACACAGTATAAATTGTTGTTCATTCCTTAGTCAATAGCTCTGAACGTTTTCACTGTGTTAAACATGTGTTCCCGTCAATCTCCTCAAGTTTTTCTGGACATGCCCATGTCTCCAGCATGGTATACAACTTCCCATGTAGTCATGTTCTTCCCGTCAACCTCCTCATGACAAAGTCGAGGTCATGAGGTCAAGGGTGATCAAGCAAACCTGTCATTCGCTACCTCAACAGATGTTAACCTCATTAACAGCCATCTTATACATACACACAGGCATAAATGCGCCTCTCTCCTCCTGATCGGTGAGAGTTGCAAGGCATTGCTACTTGAATGCATGACTTGAAACAGCTCTCCTATTCTGCAGAATAAATGTCAATTGACTTAATAGCCACTGTGTCTTAAGTTGATTTTAAGACTTGTCTCACTCTTTGCTCGATAAGGGAGAAATCCACAACAAGACAAATAATGAGAGATATTTTGGCTGATATACAAGGTAGTTGAAAAACTATTTGGGGAAATATTGTCTGAGAGGGAAAGTCCTGCTCATTTTACAATTAAGGAAAGTGAGGTTTTTTTTGTCTAATCATTTCACGGTCACTGCTGCTGCAAGGTGAACCAGCGGATGGTCTGTTTGAAAACAAATGCATCTTCTGTTTCATTGAATCCGAGGGGTCTTAAGGACAATGTGAAACCAAAAGCTGTTTATAATTTTGTAAAGGGACTGGGGACACACTGCGTTTTCCTACAAGAAACTCATTCATGCACCTCTGACTCTATGCTCTGGGCGACTCAGTGGGAAGACAGTATGTTGTTCAGTTGTGGTTCTAATAGAGCTCAAGTTCACTTTGTCATATGAAAAGTACATGTACCTTCAAATGCAATTAAATGCGTATGCCCTGCGTCTCTGAGCCCTTAAAACTATATATAAGGAAATAAATGTTTTTTAAAAAAATCAGAAATCCCCAAAAAATAATGAATAAATGCAAGTTATGTAAGGCCCCTACTGTTCATTATTCTAACCACCTTGGGGTAAAAACTCTTTGAGGCAGCTGGTCCAAGCTCCGATATCCTTAGCATTGTCCTGAGAGTGTTGCCATTTGTTTTAATAGATGTCCTGGTAACTTTAACGGCGGGAGCAGGAACTGAGGACCCAAATGCAGACAGCAGGGACAGGCTGGTCTAGAACAATGATTTAATTAAAGCAAGCAAACTTACATAACAGCAACAGACGCTACAGGTGGCAAGGAAGGCTCGAGACAAGGCATGAAGCATCCGGCTACCAAGAGTCAATCTGACAATACGCCAGGGCATCCAGGGGAAATATATAACAGCTGGAGAGCCAATCAGGGAAATGGGGTACAGGTGAGCAAGGCAGGGCAGGGACAGAAATGGCATGTCAAATAAGGAAATGGGAAACAAGTAAGCATAGCTGACCCAGACCACACAACCATGACAGGACCCTACATCACTAGACTGCAGTAAAGCCAATCTATGAGTTTTGCAGATACTCTGGCCATACCAAAAAAAGCATTCATCTATCTACTATCCTTCGCTTGAGTGAACAACTCATAAACATGGGATGCTGTGGTCTTACAGCAAACCAACAAATGGAGTAGCAATATTCACCAATATACACAAAAAATAATTGTTGGCATTTCACATTCCCTTGAAATCCCAGCCATCAAACAGTTCATGAGTCATTACAAATTAATTCATAGTTCGTCTCACTCCATAAATATTGTTCTGATGAAATCCATGGGTGATCCACTCTGTCACTGAGTGAATGGCTTTCAAATTATCAGGATATTGCACAGTTTGAGCTCTCCATTTACAGATTGCACTATGCCAAACCTCAATATGTCCCTTTTTGACTATATCTGTTAAAAACAGTTCAAAATGTAACATGAAAACACACATAATCACACTGAATGTAATCAATAAATGGATCTTTTTTTCCAAGTTTCGATACACATACATACCCACACTAGGACTACTGGATACATGTCTGTGAATGTTCTCATTCATCCAGGTCATGGTTATCCAAAGGAACTGAATCGAGTGCAACTGGACTTGGTATATATCCGGTTGGATATACATGCCTCATGACACACACAGCCATATCTGGGTACACATATGTATACATACTTTTACATATGTACATAGGTCAGCATACACTTCCGTGTGTGTGTGTGTGTGTGTGTGTGTGTGTACTATTTTTTTTACACTGTAACAGTTTATGTTCTTTTCCTGATCATGTGATAACACCCTTGATTGATGAAGGAATGAGTTACACTTACGTATCACAATCTTTACAGTCTAATAAGAAAAAAAACCATGAAAAAAGAAGACACTTAGAGTTATACCCTAGAGCTCTTCTGAGCTAAATAGTTTCTTATAGAAATTCTATCATGTTTTTCTCGGCCCTGCCCAATTTTTACCTCAATTGGACCATTTCCCAGTGCAAAGGATGCAAATTCTCCCACTGCTTTAAGGCTTGGATTATGCTTGAACTAATGTTGGAGTGGAATGAAAGAGAAGAGTCATATGTCTTAGAGCAAATAACCTTGTTATGCTGCATAACCCGTGCCACAGCAGACTTAAATCTGTTTTCATGGTATGTTCCTACATGGTTTCATGTATGTCTAGAGTTTTCTATTTTCTATATTCTATTCAAAACTTTTATTTTCATCTTATTTATTTCTGTTTACTTTTGCTGTGGCAACAGTCCACAATATACACTTGCATTATTACACTGGGATCATTTAGGCTCACTTTATCAAATCAAAAATGATATGTACTAAACGCAAAACCATCCCATCGCAGTAATTATATACGATATAAGTGTTTAGATAAAACTGGCTGCATAGCAGATGGCTCTACTTCAGTCACTTTAAAAGTTTGAATCCTGATCATTATTTTTGATTGACACTGGCATTTAGCAATGCTATGTGATAATCCTTGTGCCATATTCAAGAGATTGCATTCACACTGCAAACCAACTAAGTGAACTGGCTAATGTATTAAATCATGTCATGACATAATGTACTAAACAGTCAGGGGTCCTGCTATAGTCAAGATGTAAAAGGCTGATAGTTAAAGAGTTTGTACTCAAAACAATCCAGATCAGAAGTGCTGCTTGAAGTGCTGCTTATAAAGCCCATTGGGGATGAAGCATGACTCTGTATAAAAACAAAAAACAAACTTAAAACTTTATTCTAATAAAACAAGTAAAATCATATGAGGTTTTGGTCATTAAGACCTTCATCTGACTGAAAGTCACAAGGAGAAGACATTGCAAATATGCTACATTTGTGGATTAGCATTTCAAATCTTTAATGGCCAAGCTACCTTATTATCTAAAAGACACTAGGGATTTTTTGAGACTGGTTGAAAATTGGGACTTTATTTCTCCAAATATCCCTCCAGACTTCTAGTATTTTTTTTCTTTTATGTTAAACAGCTGTACTCTGTCATACCTCATGAAAACAGCATCCTACTACGAATACTACTTATGCGTACTTATACTAGACCTTCTCCTTCTGGCACCCTTCAATCTTTTAGCACTGACAAATAATTATTTTAGGTTTAACAATTTCTACCTTAGGGCGGTACGGTGGCGCAGTGGTTAGAGCAGTTGCCTCACAGCAAGAAGGTCCTGGATTTGAGCCCTGGAATAGTCCAACCTTGGGGGGTTGTCCTGGGTTGTCCTCTGTGTGGAGTTTGCATTTTCTTCCCATGTCTGCGTGGGTTTCCTCCGGGTGCTTCGGTTTCCTCCCACAGTCCAAAGACATGTAAGTCAGGTGAATCGGCCGTACTAAATTGCCCCTAGGTGTGAATGTGTGTGTGTGTGTGAGTGTCGGCCCTGTGTGATGGCCTGGTGGCCTGTCCAGGGTGTCTCCCTGCCTGCCACCCAATGGCTGCTCTGGGATAGGCTCCAGCATCCCCGCGACCCTGAGAGCAGGATAAGCGGTTCGGATAATGGATGGAATTTCTACCTTCAGCAGAGAGGCACTACAATGGATGTAGATGGATGAAAAGGAGTGGGCCAAGTACAGAACCTTGGGGAACACCTTGTGTGACTGTGTATGGAACAGAGGAGTGGTTGTGAAGTGAGATGAAGTGTGACCTTTTGGAGAGGTAGGACTGGAGCCAGCTGAATACGGTGCCTTCAATACCAACATCTTTCAATCTGGTGAGCAGGATGTTGTGGCTCACAGTATCGAAGGCTGCACTCAGGTCGAGGAGGATGAGGATGTTAAGGGCTCCAGTATCAGCAGAGGTAAGGAGGTCATTAAGTACTTTAAGGACTGCAGTTTCAGTACTGTGGAGTGGGCAAAAACCGGACTGGAGGGGTTCGAGTGGTTGTTGGAGTGTGGGTAGGTTTGGAGTTGTGTGACAAAATGGGTTCCCGGGTTTTTGAGAGGAAGGGGAAGTTGGAGATTGGCCGGTAGTGGTTGAGGCAGGATAGATCAAGACCGGGTTTCTTGAGAATTGGGGTGACAGTGGCAGTTTTGTAGGCAGAGGAGACAATTCCATGGGACAGTGAGGAATTGAAAAGGTTGGTGAGGTAGGGGCATAGGGCAGGGAGGCATTTCTTCAGTAGGGGGGTGGGGAGGGGATCAAGGGAGCAGGTTATGAATTTTTCAGAGGTGAGGGTTCGAATGAAGATTGACTGGTAAATTGAAAGCTTTGCTTTCCGGCTCAGCTCCCTCTTCACCACAATGGTCTGGTACAATGTCCACATCACTGCTGATGCTGCACCAATCAACCTGTCAATCTCCCGCTCCATCCTACCCTCATTCATGAACAAGACTCCGAGATACTTGAACTCCTTCACTCGAGGCAGCAACTCATCCCCAACCCGGAGGGATCAGTTCACCATTTTCTGGTAGAGAACCATGGCCTCAGACATGGAGGCGCTGACTCTCATCCCGGCCATTTCACACTCAGCTGCAAACCACCCCAGTGCACGCTGGAGGTCGCGTTCAGATGAAGCCAACAAAACCACATCATCTGTGAAGAGCAGAGATTCAATTCTGAGGTTCCCAAAACAGACAATTCCTCACCTTGGCTGTACCTTGAGATCCTGTCCATGAATATCACAAGCAGAATCAGAGACAAGGGACAACCTTGGCAGAGTCCGACACCCACCAAAAACGTGTTTGACTTTGTGCCGAGAATGTAGACATAGCTCTAACTTTGGTTATACAACGACCGGATGGCTTGTAGCAACTGCCCTGGTACCCCATACTCCCGCAGTACCCCCCACAGAGTGCCCCGGGGTACATGGTCGTAAGCCTTCTCCAAGTCAACAAAACACATGTAGACTGGCTGGTCAAACTCCCATGTCCCTCTCAGCATTTCCGCAAGGGTAAAGAGTTGGTTCGTTGTTCCATGGCCAGGATGGAATCCACATTGCTCCTCCTGGATCCGAGGTTCAACAATCGGTTGGAGCCTTATTTCCAGCACCCTACAGTAGACTTTCCCAGGAAGGCTGAGAAATGCGATGCCCCGATAACTGGAGCAAACCCTCCAATCCCCCTTTTTAAATATGGGAACCACCACCTCAGTCTGCTGCTCCATAGGTACTGTCCCCGACCTCCATGTGACACTGAAGAGGCGTGTCAACCAAGACAGTCCAACAATGTCCAGAGCTTTCAGCATCTCAGGGTGACCCTCATCCATACCCAGCGCCTTGCCATCAAGGAGCTTTTTAACTACCTCAGAGACCTCTGCCAGGGATATGGGTGGGGCTTCCCCTGAGTCTTCAGACTCTACCTCCTCCACTGAGGACGTGTTAGCCGGGTTCAGGGGCTCCTCAAAGTGTTCTTTCCACTGCTTGACAACATACCCAGTCAGGGTCAACAGTTCCCCTCCCCGTCTGAACACAGCCTGAGTCAAGCCCTGCTTCCCCTTCCTGAGTCGCCAGATGGATTGCTAGAACTTCCTTGAGACCAACCTAAAGTCCTCCTCCATAGCCTCTCCAAACTCCTCCCAATCTCAATTGTTTGCTTCCGCGACCGCCGAAGCTGCAGCCCTTCTGGCCTCCCAGTACCTGCCTGCTGCTTCAGGAGACCCCTGGACCAACCACGCCCGAAAGACCTCCTTCTTTAGCCTGATGGCTTCCTTCACCGCCAGTGTCCACCAGTGGGTTCTTAGGTTGCCACCTCGACAGGCACCGATGACCTTTTGACCACAGCTCCTACCCGCTGTATCTGCAATAGAGGCTTTGAACATGGCCCACTCAGGGTCTCTATCCTCAGCCCTCCCTTGATGATAAAAAAAAAGTTGTTCATATGCAGCGCTCAAGCTAAAGAAATCTACCTAATAAAAACATTTTGCCTGTCAGACTGTGGATGGGCAGCCTCCTAGGCAGACCCTCGCATGAAAGCAACCAAGTCTGACATGAAATGAGAGCTCAGGCTATCATAATTTCAAAGTCCTTATTAAAAGACGTCAAACGTGTTTAACCATCGTGGTTTTCACGATATTAAATTAATCAAGGCGAATGGCTCCTCTGCTGATTGACTTTCACTCATAAAATAATGGTAAGAAAACATAACTGGGCCATGGAAAATCAGAATCAGAATACTTTGTTTTACTGTTGCTACCGAGATGATTTCCAGCTGTAACTGTAATTAATCCTACTCTTGAAATTGTATTTTTATAGCGGAGTTATAACATTGGAGACTATGGCACTTCCGTATGGCGGCAAGGTTGAATTATTTTTGGTTCATCCAGTGTTCCTCCAGTTCTCCTGTGCTGACATCAGCAGTGAATGATTTGCTGGCTTGCAAAATATGGTTGACTTCTGTTTACTTTCAAGACTCATACCCGAACACATAATACCAATTTGCTTGGTGGGCCAAAAGGGGATACTCCCTAACCCTCCTAACCCTAACCCTAAAACTAAAACATGAAAAGAACATGTAAACACAAAAAAATACAACATAAATCACAAGAGCTTCCCACCCCCATAATCCTTTGCGTTTCCACAATGCAGAACCACCGACAGTCAAAGTGACAGCATCCTCCAGTTGCTACAATATTGTGTTGACTGCTGTAGTGTGTTGATCACAGTAAATAAAAAGTGCATTAATGTAGATGCTTTGGGGTCAATTCTTGATTAATTTTTGTTTATTAATTGAAATTAAAAAAGTTCTACTGTTTTTCTTTCTTTTGTAGGAGTTTGTCCATTGGTTTATTTAATGGGTGGTATTGTTTCTGATGTATGTGTGTGGGCCCTGTGATGGTCTGGCAGCCTGTCCAGGGTGTCTTCTCCCCTGCCGCTCAATGACTGCTGGGATAGGCTCCAGCATCCCCACAACCCTGAGTAAGGATAAGTGGTTTGGATAATGAATGAATGAATTAAAATTATTATTTTTAATAATGCACAAGGTTAGTGTTCCTTGTACAATTTATAGCATTAGTTCTCTGAGGATCGCTTTCATTAGCCAAGTAAAATTGGTACTGTAACTGAAATATCCTTAATCGAATCGATCTGGGATCTTGTGATTTAGAATCGAATCAATCTGGGGGATGACGATACCCAGCCCTAACAAACATTCAGTTATTTTATGTAAAGTAGTGTGTACCCAAATAAAATAACATAACCCAAGTAACATAAAATGATTAACATAGGATACAGATTACTCATCTAATTTCAAATGTCATATTTTTGAGGTGGGATGAAAATGAGTTAAAATGGTTGATTTAAAATTTTACATTTAAGCAAAATTATTTTAATTGAACTCAGTCAACTTGAGTTCTGAGCAGAGGTTCAGGGTTTAGTCATCTCCAGGTAAGTTGGGGTCATATTTTCAAATTTAGTCAGATGTCTCTTATAAGACCACTTGCGATAACACAATTTTCATGACCCAGCTACATCATTAGACTGCAGTAAACCCAATCTGAGATTTGTAGAAACTCGGGCCATACCAAAAAACATTAATTTATCTACTATTCTTCACCTAAGTGAACAACTCATAAACATGGTATGTTATGGTATTACAGCAAACCAACAGAGTAGCAATATTCACCAATATAAACAAAAATAATTGTTATCATTTCACAGTCCCTTGAAATCCCAGTCATCAAACAGTTCACGAGTCATTACAAATTAATTCATAGTCCTTGTCTCACTCCATATATTGTTCTGATGAAATCCGAAGGTGATCCACTCTGTCTTTTTGAATATATCTGTTAAAAACAGTTCAAGATTTAACGTGAAACACACATAATCACACTGACTATAATCTATAACTAGATCTTTATTCAAGTTTAGATAAACATACATACCCACACTAAGACTACTGGAGAGACATAGCTTGTGACTTTTCTTTTTTTTTTTTTTTGTTCTTTGATTTTGAGATACTTTACTGATCCCGGTAGGGAAATTCCTCTCTGCATTTAACCCATCCTAGCTGTGTGGCTAGGGGCAGTGGGCAGTCACCGTGCAGCACCCGGGGACTAACTCCAGTTCGTCTTGCCATGGCTTGGTCAAGGGCATAGACAGGAGTACTAACCCTAACATGCATGTCTTTTTGATGATGACGCACATATGACACACATAGTCATACCTGGGTACACATATACGTACTTTCACATATGTATACAGGTCAGCATACTTTCATGTGTGTGTGTGTGTGTGTGTGTGCTATTTTTTGCACTGTAACTGTTTGTTCTTTTCCTGTTCATGTGATACCACCCTTGACTGCCGAAGCAATGAGTTACGCTCAAGTATCACACTCTTTACAGTAGTCCAATAAAAAAAAAACGTGAAAAAAGTTGACACAGTTATACCCCACAGATATTGCTAGCTAAAGAGTTTCTTTTAGAAATTCTGACCTATTTTTCTCAGCCCTAAACTACTTTGCCTCAATTAGACCATTTCCCAATGCAAAGGATGCAAATTCTCCGACTGCTTTAGGCTTGGACAATAAGTCAAGTCAATTTTATTTGCAAGCCCAATATCACAAATTACAAATTTGCCTCAGGGGGCTTTACAGCAACACAACATCCTGTCCTTAGACCCTCACACTGGATAAGGAACAACTCCCTAAAAAAAATAGGAAGAAACCTCAGGGAGAGCAACAGAGGAGGGATCTCTCTCCCAAGATGGACAACGTACAATGGATGTTGTGTTTACACAATTTACAGAATACAACATTGAAAGACGATAACAGAATTATAATCTAATTAAGAAATATATGAAGAATGTCTTCTTGTACATGGAATACTTGAAATAATGTTAAGAGTAGATGAAAAGGAAGAGTGATATGTTTTAGAGCAAATAAACTAATTACGCTACATACCCTTGTATCGCACAAGTGTTTAGATAAAACTGGACGCACAGTAGACGGCTTCATTTCAGGGACTTTTAAAGGTTGAATCCTGATCATTATTTTTGATGACATTGGCATTTAGCAATGCTATGTGAAAACCCTTGTGCCATATTCAAGAGATTGCATTCACACTGAAGACCAATTAAGTAAACTGGCTAATGTACTAAATCATGTCATGACATGATTTACTAAACAGTCAGGGATCCTGCGATAGTCAAGATGTAAAAGGCTGGTAGTTAAAAAGTTTGTACTCAAACAATCCAGATCAGAAGTGCTGCTTGAATAAGTGTAAAGCCCATCAGGGACGAAGCGTGATTCTCTGTCAATATGGAAAAAAAAACTTTATTCTAATAAAAAAGCTACCTTATCCTCTAAAAGACACTAAGGATTTGTTTTGAGACTGGTTGAAAATTGGGACTTTATTTCTCCAAATACCCCTCCTGAATTCTAGTATTCTTTTTTTATGTTGAACAGCTGTACTGTCATACTTCATGAAAATGGCATACACTACTAATACTAGATCTTCTCCTTCTGGCATCCTTCAATCTTTTAGCACTGACAAAGAATTAGTTTAGGTTAAACAATTTCTACCTACGGTGGCACGGTGGCGCAGTGGTTAGTGCAGTTGCCTCACAGCAAGAAGGTCCTGGGTTTGAGCCCCAGGGTAGTCCAACCTTGGGGGTCATCCCAGGTTGTCCTCTGTGGAATTTGCATGTTCTCCCCGTGTCTGCATGGGTTTCCTCCGGGTGCTCCAGTTTCCTCCCACAGTCCAAAGACATGTAGGTCAGGTGAATTGGCCATACTAAATTGTCCCTAGGTGTGTGTGTGTGTGTGTGTGTGTGTGTGTGTGTGTGTGTGTGTGTGTGTGTGTGTGTATGTGTGTGTGTGTGTGTTGCGGCCTGTCCAGGGTGTCTCCCCACCTGCCGTCCAATGACTGGGCTGGGATAGGCTCCAGCATCCTCGTGACCCCGAGAGCAGGATAAGTGGTTTGGATAATGGATGGAATTTCAACCTTCAATAGACAGGCACTACAATGGATATCCAGATGGCTTGCAGCTTGGCCGCACAAAAGCTTGGCTACATAGAAAAGTTTTTTAGCCTTGATAAAACTAAGAACCCTTTTCTCAAGCACATCCTCCTATGAAAAAGATTCATAAATATTTTTGCTGTTAAGTGCCCTTGCTCTCATCATTTCACCAGTACTTCAACTCCATCACAGGTCACTTCAAAATCACCATAGATGCCTGTGAAAAAGTTTTGGAGTTTCTTGACATCATAGTTTTTATAGAATGTAACCAAACTTGACAATGACGATTCTTCACAAGCTCACAGCTAAAAATAATGATCTCCAAGCACAGTTGCTCTCCACCCAAGAATCACAGAAATTAAGTGTTGGAGAGGTTTAAATAAAAGACACTTGGCTAAATACAGCTGAAGAAAAAGTACAGAGGATAGATAGAGACACTCTAAGAACAAAGAAGGCAGTGTCCCACAATATATATGCAATTTCTCACAACCTCTGCTCCTTTAGCCTCAGATTGGCAGATCTTGTCTTCAGATTCACAACTAGGCCCACTGTTATAACCTGAACTCTCCGTCACTTATAGGAGAGGAAAAAAAAAGTGAGACCATCTCATGTACTTGCTCATGTTTCTAACAGAAATAATCAAAAGTCTTTCACTCGGACCTAGCTAGCCCACTCCCCTGGAAACTACAAGTGTGGCACTTGGAACATCAGGACAAAAGGTACTGTAAACTGCAACACCAGCATCATCATACATACAATCAGGGTGGGAAGACAGCGATGCAATTAAAAAGCAGATCCCATGAAGATACCTGAAAACAAAGACATGGATGTGAACTATAACTGGATCCACACCGTCTATCCCAAAGGACTCAATTTATTTATTATGAATGGCACTGTGAATGAAACTGTGAATGAATGAATGATCTACCTGCCTCCTTTACTTTTTTGTAGAGGGAGGGCTGCAACAGGTCTGTCACCTTTTGAAATCCTCACAGGCAGACCCATGAATACAGGAATAGCTCTTCCCCCGCAAAAGCAGGTCCTCAGTTCAATCAATCAATCAAGTTGCATTTTCTAGCTGCAACAGCTACTCAAATCACTTTCAATTAATTTACAAACTTCCCCGGAGACTTTTGGGTAACCTGTATTTACAACATTCTATTAAAATTAATCTCAATTTGTCTGTTTTCACTTAGCAATCCCATATGTTTCACTAATGCTCAACGGCTTTTATCTAATACGTTCACATTGTTTTTGCCCGTAATACTGCAATACTCACGCAGACCTCATGGAGGATGTAATGCTAACTATTGTGTGCAGTTAAACAACATGCAGAGTTCCATTCACATGCAGGTGAAAGCAGCTCTTCTACAGCCAACAAAGGGTCAGCTGCACAACCTGAAGCCAGGAGATTGGGTGCTGATAAAGGATGTAAAGAGAGAACATTGGAGGAAGCCCCATGGGTGGGGTCCCACCAAATGACTTTTGACCACACCTCCAGCAGTGATGTTGGAGAGAAGAATCAGCTGGACACACGTAAGCCATTGCAAAAAGGTGCCACCACTTGAGACAGAGGTCCAGGGTGAGAGACCCACTCCACTCATAAACAAGGAAGAGAAGTAGACATGGCTAGCTCTCACTGAGGTTTAAAAACCTACCAAGAGCCAATGGTTGGTATACTATAGGGAAAAGCATTCTTTTATCGAATAAAGCCTGATAAAAATAAGGCACCAATGAGGTACTTTGTAGTAATGACGCCAGTGCCAGAAAGCCCTGGCGTACTTTAGGAAAATGGGGTTTGGTCTCAGGGGAATGATGTATTGTCTTGCAAAAATGACTATTGTGATTGCCGGTCCCATTTTAGGGGCTTTTGGTTCTCTAAAAGAGAACAACGTTGTAACAACAACCCCCATTACATTATCATCCACCTTTCGCCCCTACCACAGTCAAATTGCCAAACATGCAGATGACAGGAGATTGTCTTTCTCATGCAGGCAATATGCCTGTGATAGAGATAGCTGTTTACTAATCATTAACCCTACAGTTTATCCTGGAGGGCCGGACAGAGTTTATTGGTCATGGATAAACGGCAATCACAACTGTATTGATACATGTGGTACAGAAAACTGTAAAGTGCTAGTCACAGACAAACCTACAGCTGAGGGCTTGAAACGGTTCATGGTCTGGTGCTAGAAAGATGGATAACACACATGCCGTATAGATGCGGATTGGCCACCAGGGCACAACCATAGATATATAAAGGTATTGCTAAGCAAGGGGTGTCCAGGTAGCGTAGCAGTCTATTCCGTTGCCTACCAACACGGGGGTCGCTGGTTCAAATCCCTGTGTTACCTCTGACTTGGTCGGGGATCCCTACAGACACAATTGGCTGTGTCTGCGGGTGGGAAGCCGGATGTGGGTGTGTGTCCTGGTTGCTTCACTGGCGCCTTCTCTGGTCGTTTGGGGTGCCTGTTCGGGGTTGGGGGGGGCCTGGGGGGAATAGCGTGATCCCTCATGCGCTACGTCCCCCTGGCGAAACTCCTCACTGACAGATGAAAAGAAGTGGCTGGCGACTCCACATGTATCGGAGGTGGCATGTGGTAGTATGCAGCCCTCCTTGGATCGGCAGAGGGGAAGCAGCAACCAGGACGGCTCGGAAAGTAGGGTAATTGGCCGGGGAAAATTGGGGAGAAAAAGAAGGGGAAACCCCCCCCCCAAAAAAGATATTGCTAAGCCCATGGGAGCCACTCAAACTTTTGAAATCCATCTAATGTGTGTAAGATGCTATAATATCTATAGGGGAAATGTGGCTTTAACTATGATGAACGAATCGGCCACCTCTAGTAACTTAACCAATTGTTGGATTTGTCAACAATTACCTGCATAATCTCGATCACCTATGGTAGTTCCAGTAGTATTGTCTACAGAGGACTTTAAGATAGTCAATATTAACCTATTTGACACCTCCTCAGTCTGTTACGTCTCAGGACTTGTTCATTATTATCTACCCAATAGTAAGGTAGATATAATCTTATTTGCTTTGTCCTAATTCAATAAAGTATACAGGTTGCACCACGCAGTATTTGTAGAAGGTATCCAAATTCGAAACAGTGATAAATGCAATGCTTCAATATCATGTAAGTTCCTGGCTGAGCCTGCTAACTGCAGTAACAATACAGAATGTAAGCCTATAACTGAACCAGAATACCTTCATCGTATTTTGGCTGGGGTGTATTCAGCACCATTGAAATTGCAGATGCAGACCGGAGTTCCGGTGTCATGGCGGAGTAAAGACGCGAACTCAAGCGCTCCTCACGTATTGCTAATTTAACAACTTACATCGTCAACTTATTTTAACCGAACACTCGCACTTTTTTTCTTAATAAGCGTTTGGTGTAAAATCTGGCTAACACTTAAGACCGCAGGATGAGTGGTACGCCCAGTACGAGAGCAACAAACCCGAGCAAACATGCGGCCTCGGCTAACGATAACCATACCACAAAGCCAGCCACAGGCAAAGCTACAGAAGCTAATGCTAGCCTGAAAGCTACAGAAGCTAATGCTAGCTTGAAACCTACAGAAGCTAATGCTAGCCTGGAAGCTACAGAAGCAAATGCTAGCCTGAAAGCTACAGAAGCTAATGTTAGCCTGAAAGTTACAGAAGCTAATGCTAGCCCTGGAGCCGCAGCGGCTAACCCTCGGCAACGTACCCGTGGCGATTTGAAGGGAATGCTCGACACTATGAGGGACGAAATCCTTTCTGAGCTCTGACGCACAGTCGCCACATTGCAATCCACAAGTGTCCTTTCATGAAGTGAAAACCCAAGAGGTGGAACACGGTTTGAACAACGAGGATAGCAGAGTTGCTACACTGGAGTGCTCCTAAGCAGACCTGAAGGCTTAAAACGAGAAGCTTCACGCTCGTCTGGATGATCAGGAAAACAGATCACGGAGGCAGAATATTAAGAGTTTGTTGGTCTCCCAGAAAAAAAACTGAAGGCAGTTGTAATATGTTGTGGTTTCGCTATAGTCACTCTTACAGTAGCCTTATAGGAAATTGACAGGAGACGATATCACGGCTGACTACTCTTTTGCAGGGTCCATCTTGTGCCCAGGTCATACAGCATCCCCATACAACCCTGACGTATGCACATGAGGCGTCGTGTCAGCCAATTATATATCCTAGGCTATGTCTAGCTACAGGATATTACACCCCCCTTCTTTTGTAATGAAAGAATATAACATAAGAAACGTACTGTTTAGTTAATCTGTGACAGATCTAATCATAAAAATACTTTCACCGTTCAAAGTTTCACTTGAACAATATGCTAAGCAGTGCATTGCCCCTTTTCTCCTTGCAGAACAGGTAAGTAATAGTTATGCCGAACAAACACATTTCAACTGCATTTCACTTTTTCACATTTGCAATTCAGTTAAGATTGTAACAGGATTTTTTTTTCTTTATAGGGCAGCGATCCGCCTGCACCCTTTACAATTATAAGTCCAGCACGTTTCTCGGCTTGACTCTGCGCCCAGACCTGGTAGTGACACAAGGTGTTTGCCCGTCAATGACAGCATCCTCAGTGCCAGTGGTGTCTGCAGGTAAGTTCTGGGTCGTTTGAATGTCCAGCCCGTCACACACTTCAGCTGCGTGTTGTGGTTCGCATTCTTTGGTCTGCAGGAGGCAACGGCGGTTGCGACGGTAGGTTTGGCCCTCAGCAATGCGGATGTGGTAAGACCTGTCCGTATCTGCAGGTTGAAGGATGATTGCAGGTTTCCACTGTCCATTTTCCAGTTTGTAGCGTGCAGTGTCTCCAGCCTGTAATGCCTGACATTTCGGTCGTAGTACCGGCGCTGCTGGAGTTGCCGCTGTTCTCGACTCTCTTTCACTGACTTTTGGCAGACGACCTGGGGTTGCAGGTGTGTCGCATTGGTGGGGAGAATGGATCTCAGCCTTCGGCTCACAAGCAGCTATGCTGGTGATTTGAAGCCATCTACTGGAGTGTTCCGGCACTCCAGCAGACTGAGGTAGGGAGCCGTCTTTTCAGCCTGTGCCTTGTCCAGCATCGCTTTGGCGGTCTGGACTGTTCTTTTCTGCAAGCCCGTTGCTTTGCGGGCAGTGGGGACTTGATGTTGTGTGTTTAAAGTCCCATGCACTCGCAAAGTTCTTGAATTCCTGTGAGCTGTATTGCGGGCCGTTATCCGAGATGACCTTTTCAGGAACGCAGTGAAATGAAAGGGGGTACTCAGTCTGTCACTGTGTGAAAAAAGACATAGGCCTAGTATATAGAGATAAAAGACAAAAACATCAGTGCATTCTTAAGTCAAAATAAAACAAGCAATAAATAAAAAAAATAAAAACCTAGCTGTCTCAAGTATGCGAAAGGTCATATATGATGAGAGTTCTTATGGCCTGTGGATAGAAACTTCTCTTTAGTCTCTCTGTTTTGGCCCTGAGACTACAGAGGCGTCTACCAGACCCCAATAGCCTGAACAGTCCATTGTTAGGGTGAGAAGTGTCGCTCATGATCTTCTTGGCTCTCGTCCTCATCCTTCTGGTGTAAGTGTCCTGCAGGATGGGGAGGGATGTTCTGGTGGTGCATTCAGCTGCCGCTGTCTGCAGGTCAACTTGGTCACGGGCAGAACAGTTTCCATACCAGGCGGCGATGCAACCTGTTAGGACGCTCTCCACAGCCGAGGAATAGAATGTCTTCAGGATGGAGGGTGAGACCTTGAATTTCCTCAGCCTTCGGAGGAAATAGAGCCTCTGCCTGGACTTCTTTAGAGTGTGCTGGCTGTGAAGAGTCCAGGTGAGGTCCTCAGCGATGTGTACGCCGAGGTATTTAAAGCTGAAGACCCTCTCTACAGGTTCCTCATTGATCTTTAGTGGGTTGTATCCTTTCCCCTGCTGTCTCCTGAAGTCCACCACCATTTCTTTGGTCTTGCTGACATTCAGGGTCAGGTTGTTGGACTGGCACCACCGTGCCAGGTCATCTACTTGGTTCAGATAGGCCTGTTCGTTGTTGTTGGAAATCCGGCCTACTACCATTGTGTCATCTGCACATTTGATGATGGAGGTGGAACTGTCCGTGGCTTTGCAGTATTGTGTGTAGATGTTGTACAGCAGAGGGCTCAGCCCACAACCCTGAGGAGCACCTGTGTTGA
Organism: Lampris incognitus; assembly: GCF_029633865.1. NCBI lineage: Eukaryota > Metazoa > Chordata > Actinopteri > Lampriformes > Lampridae > Lampris > Lampris incognitus. The sequence continues at coordinate 18,725,153 of NC_079217.1, read as the reverse complement.
GGATCAATGTTCCGGGGGTTAGGCCGCCCGCCCTAACCACCTGGGGCCGGTCAGTGAGAAAGTTGTACACCCAATTGCACAACGGGGTGTTGATTCCTAACGACCTCATCTTCGTGACCAGATTGAGGGGGACTATAGTATTAAACGCTGAACTGTAGTCAATGAACAGCATACGTACATGGTTCCCTCTCCCTCCATCCAGGTGGGTTAAAGTGGTGTGCAAGAGGTTGGAGATGGCATCATCTCTTCACCTGTTGTTTTTATAGGCAAACTGGAGGGGGTCGAATGAGCTGGGCAGGGATGAGCAGATGAAATCTTTCACCAACCTCTCAAAGCACTTCATCACTACTGACGTCAGGGTGTACGTATGCTGTTCATTGACTATAGTTCAGTGTTTAATACTACAGCATTTAATGCAGTCAGTTGAGGCTGATGAGGTCACTTGGATGAGTGATGAAACTTTTCTCGCACTAAACGTTGTGTCCAGATGAACTGAATCACCTTTCTCTGATCTACCTAATAAAAGATCCTCATACAAAAGCAACCAAGTCGAATATTAAATGACAGAGATCAGGTTAATCAAGACAAATGGCTGCTCTGCTGATTGACTTTCATTCTTAAAAGAATGGCAAGAAAACATAGCTCAGTAATCGGAAATGTTTTATTGTAGCTACTGAGATGATTTCCAGTTATGACTATAATTAATCCTTCTCTTGAATTTGTATTTTTACAGCATAGTTTTAACATTAGATAGATAGACATTTGACCTGTCCTGATCAGAGTCTAGACAATGCAGGTCTTCACCCTCCCAGCAATTGGAATAAGGCTATACCAAGCTGAACCTGATTGACACTGATAACTCCAGTAGTGATCAACGAAGTTTGGAGGATATGTGTGAGCCAGTCCCCTCTACTCCATCTAAAGGGGCTCATGATTGAAAGGTGGTCAGACCAAACGAAAATGAAGGATATAATTTCACTGTACTTGCAGCGATTAACACACTAGCAGCGATATTTGACACTCAAGAAAAGAAGTTAGAGTTTAACTTATTTTCTTGAGTGTCAAGTTTTGTTTTAGCTGTATGCTGAGATCGTCTAACTGTTAGACGATCTCAGCATACAGCTAAAACTGATTTGATTGCTAGCCTAACCAAAACATCGGAGTTCAATGCAGCACAAGTGAAAGATTCTAAAATGAGAGTGGCAGTGATGGAAAAAGTAGAGTGCTTAAGGTCAGAGAATAATGAATTAAAGGAGAGCTCAATAGGACAAGATTGATTAAAAAAGAGATGGAATCTAAGAATCAAAGGGATGAAGGGGAAAATGAATGCGGACACCAGGAGCAATGTAGTTCAACTTCTCAGCAAAATAGCGCCCCACTGGGAGAAGAAAATGGATGATATCATGAATAAAGTTCATGAGAAAGCTGACAACAGGACGAGTTACATTATCTTCCATTTCACAAGATGACAACACAGAGATTAAATTTAGAAGCTGACGAAGGAGTCGAGGGTCTGCAAAGAAATTGGGATCAAGTTTGTGGAGGATCTTACAAAAGAGGACAGGTTGGCAGGAGAAGCCTTGTGGCGACATATTAGTCCGGCAAAGAAAGGAGGGCGTCCGGGGGGAGGCTGACTGTTCCGCTGCCTACCAACACGGGGATCGGCGGTTCATATTCCCGTGTTACCTACGGCTTGAACCCAACCAACATCATTCAACATTGGATGCAGTGGTGGTACACTCTCTACCACCTCATCCAACTCACTCCAGAATTCTTTCTCTTCCATCTCACACCCAACTTTAGAGGCATATGCACTGATAACATTCATCAATATCCCTTCAATTTCCAGCTTCATACTCATCACTCTGTCTGACACTGTCTTCACCTCCAGCACACTCTTGACATACTCTTCCTTCAGAATTATCTCTACCCCATTTCTCCTCCCATTCGCACCATGGTAGAAGAGTTTGTACCCACCTCCGATGCTGCTGGCCGTACTCCCTTCCACCTGGTCTCTTGCACACACAGTATACCTACATTTCTTCTTTCCATCATATCAGCCAGCTCTCTCCCTTTACCAGTCATAGTGCCAACATTCAAAGTTCCGACTCTCACCTCCACACTTTTCCTCCTCTCTTGCTGCCTCTAGAGTCTAGGGTTGCCAACCGTTTCATAAAATAAGGAGTCGTTCCTTATTATATATATATATATATATATATATATATATATATATATATACGTATATATATAGATAGATAGATAGATAGATAGATAGATAGATAGATAGATAGATAGATATACTTAGCACAAAAAATAAGGAAATTTGTGTTTGGTAGATTATTTCTTTGTTGTAACAATGCTTTTTGGCAATAAATCTTATATCATTGGAAAGCCTGTTTATTTCCCTTTTAAATGGTGCCACATTTGTAAGGAACATGCATTTGTGGGATGAGCAGCAGAGCTGAGTGTGTGGGTTGCGCCCATTAAACATTTGCCAAATCTTCTCTGCCAATGCCAAACAGCTTATTTTGCTGTTGCTATTGACTCTTGTTTTGAGCTTCTGGTACCTCAGGTGCTGTCAATCAGGTGCCTGATATAAGATTTATTGCCAAGAAGCATTGTTACAACAAAGAAATATTCCACCAAACACAAATTTCCTTACTTTTTGTTTATATATGTATAGTTTATATATATATATATATATATATATATATATATATATATATATATATATATATATATATATATATATATATATACACTACCGTTCAAAAGTTTGGGATCACCCAAACAATTTTGTGTTTTCCATGAAAAGTCACACTTATTCACCACCATATGTTGTGAAATGAATAGAAAATAGAGTCAAGACATTGACAAGGTTAGAAATAATGATTTGTATTTGAAATAAGATTTTTTTTACATCAAACTTTGCTTTCGTCAAAGAATCCTCCATTTGCAGCAATTACAGCATTGCAGACCTTTGGCATTCTAGCTGTTAATTTGTTGAGGTAATCTGGAGAAATTGCACCCCACGCTTCCAGAAGCAGCTCCCACAAGTTGGATTGGTTGGATGGGCACTTCTTTGAGCAGATTGAGTTTCTGGAGCATCACATTTGTGGGGTCAATTAAACGCTCAAAATGGCCAGAAAAAGAGAACTTTCATCTGAAACTCGACAGTCTATTCTTGTTCTTAGAAATGAAGGCTATTCCATGCGAGAAATTGCTAAGAAATTGAAGATTTCCTACACCGGTGTGTACTACTCCCTTCAGAGGACAGCACAAACAGGCTCTAACCAGAGTAGAAAAAGAAGTGGGAGGCCGCGTTGCACAACTGAGCAAGAAGATAAGTACAATAGAGTCTCTAGTTTGAGAAACAGACGCCTCACAGGTCCCCAACTGGCATCTTCATTAAATAGTACCTGTTAGAGCCTATATATATATATATATACACTACCGTTCAAAAGTTTGGGATCACCCAAACAATTTTGTGTTTTCCATGAAAAGTCACACTTATTCACCACCATATGTTGTGAAATGAATAGAAAATAGAGTCAAGACATTGACAAGGTTAGAAATAATGATTTGTATTTGAAATACGATTTTTTTTACATCAAACTTTGCTTTCGTCAAAGAATCCTCCATTTGCAGCAATTACAGCATTGCAGACCTTTGGCATTCTAGCTGTTAATTTGTTGAGGTAATCTGGAGAAATTGCACCCCACGCTTCCAGAAGCAGCTCCCACAAGTTGGATTGGTTGGATGGGCACTTCTTGCGTACCATACGGTCAAGCTGCTCCCACAACAGCTCAATGGGGTTCAGATCTGGTGACTGCGCTGGCCACTCCATTACCGATAAAATACCAGCTGCCTGCTTCTGCTCTAAATAGTTCTTGCACAATTTGGAGGTGTGTTTAGGGTCATTGTCCTGTTGTAGGATGAAATTGGCTCCAATCAAGCGCTGTCCACTGGGTATGGCATGGCGTTGCAAAATGGAGTGATAGCCTTCCTTATTCAGAATCCCTTTTACCCTGTACAAATCTCCCACCTTACCAGCACCAAAGCAACCCCAGACCATCACATTACCTCCACCATGCTTAACAGATGGCGTCAGGCATTCTTCCAGCATCTTTTCATTTGTTCTGCGTCTCACAAACGTTCTTCTTTGTGATCCAAACACCTCAAACTTGGATTCATCCGTCCACAACACTTTTTTCCAGTCTTCCTCTGTCCAATGTCTGTGTTCTTTTGCCCATCTTAATCTTTTTCTTTTATTGGTCAGTCTCAGATATGGCTTTTTCTTTGCCACTCTGCCCTGAAGCCCAGAATCCCGCAGCCGCCTCTTCACTGTAGATGTTGACACTGGTGTTTTGCGGGTACTATTTAATGAAGATGCCAGTTGGGGACCTGTGAGGCGTCTGTTTCTCAAACTAGAGACTCTAATGTACTTATCTTCTTGCTCAGTTGTGCAACGCGGCCTCCCACTTCTTTTTCTACTCTGGTTAGAGCCTGTTTGTGCTGTCCTCTGAAGGGAGTAGTACACACCGGTGTAGGAAATCTTCAATTTCTTAGCAATTTCTCGCATGGAATAGCCTTCATTTCTAAGAACAAGAATAGACTGTCGAGTTTCAGATGAAAGTTCTCTTTTTCTGGCCATTTTGAGCGTTTAATTGACCCCACAAATGTGATGCTCCAGAAACTCAATCTGCTCAAAGGAAGGTCAGTTTTGTAGCTTCTGTAACAAGCTAAACTGTTTTCAGATGTGTGAACATGATTGCACAAGGGTTTTCTAATCATCAATTAGCCTTCTGAGCCAATGAGCAAACACATTGTACCATTAGAACACTGGAGTGATAGTTGCTTGAAATGGGCCTCTATACACCTATGTAGATATTGCACCAAAAACCAGACATTTGCAGCTAGAATAGTCATTTACCACATTAGCAATGTATAGAGTGTATTTCTTTAAAGTTAAGACTAGTTTAAAGTTATCTTCATTGAACAGTACAGTGCTTTTCCTTCAAAAATATGGACATTTCAATGTGATCCCAAACTTTTGAACGGTAGTGTATATATATATATATATATATATATATATATATATATATATATATATATATATATATATGTAGCGCCTCCAGTGCAAACTAGGGGTAGCAGTAAAGGTGCTAACATTTAACTAGGTTCGGTGAGGGGTTTGCCTTGACTAACTCACGAGAGGAGTTGATGTGTAGTTGAACAGTTGACAATTTTATTGCCTCACAACAGCAAAATATACACAACACTGACTTTGACATAAAATCATTTAAATAATACAAAACAGAGCTCTTTAAAGTAAATAAAATAATAAACCAAAGAAAACATTCAAATCACAACCCTCAATGAGTGTTAGCAGTTTGAGATGAAAGAAAAGTTCAGTTCCTTGTCCTTGAGTGTATGTGTTGGTCCAAGAGTTCAGTTCCTAATCCGTGAGTGTATTGAATATACTTCAACGATGACTATTTCTACCCTGGTAGAGGAAATAGGCTAGTGTGTATGGGTTCTTGTCTGGTGTCTGGATGAATGATTCAGGCTTGTCAGACGTTTCCTGGGACAGATCGTACGGTAGGCCACCGCTTCTATGAATTGCAATATCATTACTTAATCACTATACATCTATAATTCTGTTACACAAAATCAGTGCAATCACAATGTAGCCTCAATACAAACCATTTAAGTGCACTAACCACTTAAAACTGAATGGCTTTAACATCAACAGGATAAGTGCCACACATCTTTAATAATACACAATTCCCTAATGCTTCACTGATTAAGCTAGCGCTTGGCACTAGCTAACCATTGGCGTGAGCTATCTTCTAAAACATTCAACATGACATAATGATACAGTATGCACCAAAGTGAGTTCTAAACATTAACATTCTCATAACTATGATACAATATGTACCAAAGTACAGGCTATTCAACCATTAGACATTCTTATGACTGGTTTTATGAAGAGTATCTTAACAGCTAAATGATCCAGCATTATCTTTTCCCTTCAGTGGTTTGCAATAAGCTAGCACAAAAACGTGCTTTACTCACCGGAGTTCCAAATACTGTTCAGTCCAAGTCTCCAGCGAACCCACCTGACCACACTATCATCCGGCATGTTGCATTCAAATCCTGTACTGTGCAGCTAGGGAAAGTAGGCTTACCTCTACTACTGGACACTGGTGCTGCAGTTTCGATGCTCAACCTTAACAAGTATTTTTGCTCATATGCTGCTTAAACCACCCTCCACTGACTTGTGTGGTTATGACAGCTCTAAGATCACAAAGCAGCCACTCTCCAGCTCCCTGTGCGTTATGGCACCACTCACCTGCCATCCTTCACATTCCACATCTCCAAGAGAGGCGCTAACATCCTAGGCCTTGACCTATTCACTGGGTTGGGCTTCTCCCTGCATGACGACAATGGGGCGGCTATACTTCAGGTCACCACCACGTGGTAGCAGAAATGGCCTGCACTCTTTGATGGACTGGGCTGTGGAAGAACATTTACACACAAGCCCTTGGTGAGGGATGATGTGAGCCCCGTCATCCAGCCCCTACATCGGAGCCCTCTGGCGTTAGGTGAGGGCATCATAAAAGAGTCGCCATCATTGAGTTGGCGACGACGCCATCATTGAGTCGGCGACGACGCCATCATTGAGTCGGTTGATGCCTCTCCCTGGATTTCTAACCAAGTCTGCCAAAAAGAAATCTGGAGGGATCAGGATATGTGTGGATCTCCACACCATCAACAAGGCTATCATCCCAGATAAATATAAATAGCCCTTGCCCACAGCTGAGGAGCTTACTACCCTATCCACGGTTCCACAGTTTTCATGAAGTTCTACCTATGGCAAGGATATTTGCAGGTGCCTCTGCACCCTGCCAGCAGGGATTTTACGGTGTTTGTAACGCACGCTGGCGTGTTCAGGTACATGCACATGCCGTTTGGTCTAAGCTCCACCCCAGCTGCTTCCAAAAGGTCATGTCCACTGTCCTTGCTGGAATACCTGGGGTGGCACTGTACCTGGACAACATAGTTGTCCATGGCATGGACCAACACACTTATGACGAATGTCTCCACAGAGTGTTCAGTGCCCTGCTGCGCCAACACCTGACCCTGAACAGTGGAAAGTGCACCTTTTCAGCACTCCATGTGGAGTTCGTGGGGTTTCGCATGTCAGCTAGGGGCATTTTTCCCCTCATGTCGAACATCGAGGCCATCCACCGCATCCCAGAGCCACCATTAGCCTCCGAGGTGGCCTCATTCTTGGGTATGATGGCCTATTACCTCCGTTTTCTGCCTGGGTATTCCCAGACCACAGCGCCTCTCCGCCAGCTCCTCAGCAAGGATGTGCCATAGACCTTGACAGAAGCATGTTCAGAAGCAGTCTGCAGGCTAAAGAACCCACTCACCACTGCAACTGTGCTGGCTCATCTTGTCCTGACATGCCCTACTATGATCACCTGCGATGCCTCTACCGGAGCAGCACGGCGTCGAGAGACCCATGGCCTTCGCCTCCAGGGCCCTGACTCCCACAGAGCAACACTACTCAGAGGGTGAACGGGAGGCACTGGCTTGCATCTGGACGTGTGAATGATAGCATCTTTACCTGTACGGACATCCGTTCATGCTCCGGACTGACCACCAGACACTCACCATGTTGCTGTCGGCCTCAAGCTCAGGCCACAACCCTTTGCGGCTACACAGGTGGGCTAAGCACCTCAGACAGTATAACTACGCGCTGAAGTTCATTCCGGGGAGGGATAATGTGGTAGCAGACCTTCTCTCCCGCTCTATTGGTGCCCCCACTCTGACTGTTTCACTGGAGGATGGTGAAGCAGAGTTCATACAAATGTCGTACATGCCCCTTCAGCCAGTCATCATGTTGGATGAGCTCAAACAGGCACCGGAACGGGACCCTATACTAGCAAAACTCTGCACGTACGTGCCAGATGGCCATCACAAGTGCCTGCTGAACTGGCACCTTATGCTAGAATCAAACATGAGCTCTCCTGCTGGGAAGATGTCCATGTCTCTCGGGGGCTTTGCACTGTGGTCTCGAGTGGCCTGCTTGCGCATGTTTTATCCATGGCGCACAAGGGTCACTTGGGCACAGTGAAGCTCAAACAGTGATGCAGAGACTTGGTGTGGTGGCCAGGCATTGATGACATTGAAGCGCTGGTCAGGGACTGCGCCGCATGCCTCCTCAGCGGCAAAACTGGACTGCCAGCTACACCGCCCTTACAACCTTTAGCATGGCCAGCTCTTCCCTAGGACCATGTCCAATTGGATATCTGCAGCGAAGTACATGGGCGAGGGGTCCCTCATCATCAGCGGTTCTTGGTGGTGGCGTACGACCTCCATTCAAAGTGGCTGAACAGTCACCACTAGGGCCATTATCAATGTCCTTGATGGCTTGTTTGCAAGATGGGGTCTTCCCCTGTCCATTACCACAGATAATGGGCCACAGCTAACCTCAGCAGAATTCTCTCCCTACCGCCATAGCAGAGGCATTAAGCACATCCACACTGCCTATTTTCACCCTCAGGCCAATGGAGGGGTAGAACATCTTAATCAGACTCTTAAGAATGGTATTGTTGTGAGGAGGGTGTGTGGACACCCAGCAGGACTAAAAACAAAACCTGTCAAAGGGCGGATGAGTTCCTCTGTGAACCAGCGGCCATCCATACGTGGAGAGGAGACAGGGACCACCAGGTACTGCCCCTACTGAAACACAATAGCCGGCTTTCCATTATGGAACTTAAGCCCTAGAACTTAAGCGCTGGAACTTAGATCTGGAACCTAAGCACGAGGTCTTCAGTTCGTGTTGTTTTCCAACGTCCCTAGCCCTACTGCGTCACACGTTTTGCACTCCAGCACAGTAGGTGGCGATAATATCGTTACGGATGGCGATAGTAACGTTGCGGATAATTACGACTTTCTCCAGCTCCCTGACGATGACTTTGTATACATCATCGTTTCTTACGATGCCATCCAGCTGCTTCTGAATATCAGATTCGTAGGATATCGCGAGTAGCGCTTGGGTCTCCTCTGTCGTCCAGTATTGTCTAGATTTTAGAATTTTCCATTTTTTGTTTTATAAAAACTTGTAAGAAACGTTAACAAACTAGCTAGCAAACGTTAGCTTGTAGTTAGCGATGCGATGTTTAAAATGGCATTCACAAGCGATGAAATTCGCAGGATGTAACCAAGATGTAAGGAACGTAGTTCATGCGTATGACGTACTTCCACCCTAAGCCCCGGGTTTACTGCCATGGTCCTGTCTTTTTAAAAGGGTTTAAGGCAGGGCTTGTTCTCGGATAAGCCCGCCTGAAGCCCCAGGAAAGCCAGGTTTGAGCCCGTAGTGGAAATGGGGGTATTGATGATTCAACCAAACTCTTGAGGCATCAGCTGTGCTCCTACGACCTCCATAGGTTACGGAACTGATGATAATGAATTATAACAACAACAATTTATGTCTTTTTTTTTAACTAAACAAGAGAGAGGTAGACTACTCTACCCTTGTAGCCAAGTCCAAGGGGTTATTCTGCCCTTGCTGTAGATTTGGTTCCTAGTAGACTATAATGTCAGTCTTTCAGGTTTGGTGCACAACCGTTGAGGGTAACGGCGCACTGCAGGGCTGTTGGTTTTGACAGGCGTAGGCTGACTGTCTCTCGGTTGAGCTGGGCTCTGCACAACCAGTGCAGGGTTGTCTCTGGCAGGAGACCTTGGAGTGTGAGTGAGTTCAGGAATGGACTCACTGGTTCCCTGAGCCTCCAGAACTCTGCTGGACTCGGCTGACAGTTCAGTGTAGTCCGTTATCAGGTTTGGGATGTCACCCGAGTGTTGATACGCACGCTGTTTCTTCTTTTTGAGCACAGTAGATGGTCAATGTGAACGGAGCGCACTCTCAATCCGTCGTGGAACAGGTACGTGACATGTCCCAGGTGCCTCACCACAGTTGCTCTTAACCACTTTTCCTTTCCCTCTTGGAAGTTTCTTGCCCTCACTGAGTCACCTTGAGATAGGTTCCTCAGCTTTGATGCTGCTTGATCGTGGTGTGTCTTCTGTTTGAGTTGTTTCTCCTCTACAGTTCTCACAAGGCTTGACTTAAGCAGACTGAATTTGGTTCTCAACTGACGTTTCAGGAACAGCTCCGCGGATGGGACTCTTGTCACAGTGTGTGGTATGCCTGTACATCAACAGGATGTTGGCGAGACGGTGTTGTAGTGACACTGTCATCTGCCTTTTCTCTTCACCCAGAACTTGCTTCATCAGTGCCGCTTTGACTGTCTGAACCGAACTCTGCAGCGCCATTTGATGCAGGATGGTATGCTGGCACGAGTGTCTGCTTGATTCAGTTACTCCTCAGGAACTGCTTGAATTAACTGGAAGGGAACTGAGGTCCATTGTCTGAAACGAGTTCTTCTGGGTAGACCATGAGATGCGAAGATGTTGCGGAAGACGTCAGTGGTCTTTGCTGAAGTTGTGGTTGTCATGGGAACCACCTCCAACCATTTCGAATGGTTTTCGATGAGTACTAAAAAATATTGTTTGTCTTTTTCACCGAAGTCTATGTGTATTCTCTGCCATACACGGGTTGGCCACTTTCAGCAGTATAGTGGGGCTACTGCTGGCAGTTTTCTTTCTGACTGGTAGGCACCGCAGTTCTGAACTGTTCTCTCAATGTTTTAATCCATGTTGGGCCACCACACATAGGATCTGGATAAAGCCTTCATGCGACATATGCCTGGGTGTCCTGTGTGTAGGTCGTTGAGCCTTGCTGTGTGTGCTGAGGGAACAATGACCCTCGTGCCCCATGGCATGCAACCTTACTCTTCAGATAGTTCTGTCTGATGGATGAAGAACGGTCAGAGTCTCGCCTTCGATCTGATTTGGCCATCCATTCAGCGTGAACTCCCTCACTCGGCTCAGCACTGGGTCTTTCCATGTGCTTTGGGCTATGTCATTAGCATGCACAGGAAGGTCGTCAACGAATGAGAAGTAGAAAAATGCTGTTTTCTTCACCCAATTTGTCTTTGCCTGGTCGGGGCAGCCTGGGGTCTGGGTTTGCATGGTCTGCTGACTTGCGATACTCGATGTCGTAACTGTACGCCATGAATGGTAGTGCCCATCGTTGCATTCGGAGGGCAGCAAAGGTGAGGATGGCTGACTTTGGACCCGGGATAGCCAAAAGTGGCTTGTGATCAGTGACAGTGGTGAGTCTGAATTTTCTCCCGTAGAGGTATTTTTGGAAATTCTTCACTCCGAAAATTATGGCGAGAGCTTCCTTCTCTATTTGTGCATATTTACCCTCTGCCCCCGACAGAGCGTGATGCAAATGCTATTGGCTTTTCCTCGCCATTTTCCATTATGTGGGAAATAAAAGCTCCGACTCCATAAGGACTGGCATCACAGGCTAGCCTCACCTGTTTCCTTGTGTTGTAGTGCACAACTACTTTGTAGCAACTGCGTCTTTGCACTTTTGAACGCTTCCTCACACTTAACTGTCCATTTCCACAAACGCTCCTTCTTCAGCAGTCCATGCAGCAGTTGCAGTAGGGTGGATATATTTCTCATGAACCTTCCATAGTAGTTCAAGATTCCGAGAAACGCACGTAGCTCTGAGACGTTAGTGGGACTTGGCGCACTCATCATGGCTTCCACCTTCTCCTCTGTGGGATGAAGTCCTCCAGTGTCCACTATATGGCCTAAGGACTCCACTCTGTTCTTCATGAACTTTACACTTGGCCCGCTTCACTCGAACACCATACTTCTCCAGATGACTCAGGACTTCATCCAGTTTGCGCAGGTGTTCTTCTCTTGAGCCCGCTGTGATCAGGATGTCATCCAGGAAGCAGATCACATGGTCGAGTCCCTGTAGGATCTGGTCCGTCACACCTTGGAAGATAGGCGGTGCGCTGGAGACGCCATATGAGAGGCAGTGGTAGACATACAGTCCGCGATGTGTGTTCACTGTGAGGTACTTTTCCGAGTCTTTACCCAGTTTGTGTTGTTGATACACGTGTGACAAGTCCAATTTTAATAATAATAATAATAATAATAATAATATAATAATAATAATAATAAATTAAACTTATGTAACGCGTTTCTAACACTCAAAGTCGCTTTGCAATAAACGGGGTGAAACAAGACAACAGATAAACATACACAGGGGTGGATGGGAAGGGGGACTGCGAGAGGGAGAAGTGGCAGCCACACACGACGCCAGCAGTACTCTCCGACTTCGACAGATACAAAAGGGCAAGAAAAACAAACATCATAAATCACAGATGAAAGCAAGTTTGAAGAGGTGAGACCTGATCAATGACTTGAATGTGGGCAGATCACAGCAGTGTCTGATGTGCTTGGGGAGGGAGTTCCAAGAGGAAGGGGCAGCAGGACGAGTGCTCGGTCCTTAGTCTGCCTCAGATTAGGGGTGGATGAGAGGACGGGGGGGGGGGGGGCACGAGAAAGCAATGGAGAAGAGGTGTGTCTTAGAGACGGAATTGGAAGAGTGGGAGGGACTCTGAGTCTTATGATTTGGGGGAGTTAGTTCCAGAGCCTGTGAACAACTGGTCTCCAGCCAATGTTGCAAACAAATCCTCAGCGTTAGGCAGTGGGTACGTCTCCTCTGCCACACTTTGGTTCACCGTCACCATGTAGTCGCCTCAGATTCTAATGGATTTATCTGATTTTGGCACAATGACAATAGGTGACGCCCACTCACTTCTGTCCACTTTCGTTATGATGCCCATGCCCTCTAGTATATCCAACTCTCTCCACTGACTGTTTCAGAAGGGCAATAAACCTGACTGTTTCAACTTAGATTACGTGGTCCCGACCTTTCAATGGATCGAAATGCTTCAATTCGTTATGGAAACGCGGCTGATGGCACTTCCGCGTGACGGTGAGGTGAATAAAGCGAATTATTTTTGGTCGCCTCACAGCAAGAAGGTCCTGGGTTCGAAACCCGGGGTTGTCCAACCTTGGGGGTCATCCCAGGTCGTCCTCTGTGTGGAGTCTGCATGTTCTCCCTGTGTCTGCGTGGGTTTCCTCCGGGTGCTCCGGTTTCCTCCCATAGTCAAAAGACATGTAGGTCAGGTGAATCGGCCGTACTACACTGTCACTAGGTGTGAATGTGTGGGCCCCACACACACATACACACACACACACACACGTGACCAAACGATAACGTCCTCCAGCCTACCGCCTGGTGGAGATAATTAGTAAAATATTTTTTAAATAAAGGTTGTCTACCAGTAACTCAGCAACTTGATGAAATAATGCGAAATGAAACAACAGAGAATGTAGTGTAACGTGCATAGATGAGAAGACACGCTGGCCGCTGGCTGGCGGGTTTGACCCTCCAGTCGAGCGGTTAGCGATGTCTCCTGCGGTGCGGGCGATATGGGTTCGCTTCCCGGCCGCGGCAGTTCCTGTGGTTGCATTGTCTCCCGAATTCGCTACAGTATACACAAATGTAAAATAAAATAGAAAATGAACTTGAACGGGGGAAAAATTGAATGAAAAAATAAAAAGGTCTGCAGGCCCGTAGATCCGCATCCGCATTTTATCCACACCCCACTAACTAATATTCTCATGGCCTACACAGTTAATCAGTTATTTGACCCAGTTATCTGTAAATGATTCGCAGGGCTGTGCAAAATCCTTACAAGTACTTAGAAGACAAGAAGTACTTTATGCTACTTTGTTTCCCGTTTTCACATGTTTTCCTGTTACAAATTAGAAGATTTTAAAAAATATATATATTGCCAAATGCCATTGAGATTATTGGAGATAATCATACCAAGATTATTGGCGAGAGGGTGCTCTGTCTTCACCCTCTCGCCAATAATCACCCCCTTCTCTTATTGGTCTAAAAAAGAAACAAGTGCCCAGGGCGATCATTAGAATCATTACGGCATGTGTGAACCACAGCTGTATACAATGCAACACCCAGTGCCATAGCGAACTGTATCCAATTAATAAACCGCAGGGAGTAAATTTTTTTTTTTTTTATGTACGCGTTATTCAGGACTTTGTAATACCAAATAAATCGCACAAATTTGGAACGTTTCACGTTTGGTTTTCTAGAACTGGAATAAGAATTAGCTTTTCTCTCTAAGGTTGCCATCACAGCATTGTAAGATGGCGACGGATGTACACTTAGGCCCCCCCTCGGTTCAAGGATGGTCGTTCCCTCTTCACATATGCCCCTTTTCCACTACATAGTACCGGCTCAACTCGACTCTCCCTTTTTTCGTTTTCAATTACTGGAAAGTACCAGCATTTTGGTAACTGTTACCACTTTTCTGGTACCACCTTTGTCCATCCATCCAGCCATTATCCAAACCCCTTATCCTGCTGTTAGGGTCGTGGGGATGCTGGCACCTATCCCAGCAGTCACTGGGCGGCAGGCAGGGAGACACCCTGGACAGGCCGCCAGGCCATTGCCTTCGAAAACCAAAAAACTGGACCAAAATCAATGCTGACCTCTGATTGGTCAGAGAAATGCGTCACTGCGTCATTTTGTGTCACTACGTTCATCAATACGCGCATGAGCTATCACCCAAATTGGAGTTATCTTAAAAGTACATTTTGAAATAAAAAAAAAGGTCGCTATGACGACCAGCTACTCTGAGGGGGTACTGTTACAGTAATGGAAAACGACACCCTGCGCGTCGAGTCGAGTTGAGCCGGTACCTTTTAGTGGAAAGGGGCAATATAGATGGCCTCTGACTCCCCGTTCAAACCGGCGTCCCTCCTCGATGGTACAGCGTCCTAATGAATCCTAGTTTGTGCTCCAGTGGATGATGAGAGTTAAACCTTACTACCTTGACTCTCATCATCCAACGAGCAATCACCCAGGCTTGCAAAGACATCAGTGTTTGCCAGTTGGTGTCTAAATTCCGGAGTTACCCAGGTTCTACACTGGTGTCTGAGACAAACTTCAAGGCCAAAAAAAAAAATCCATGGGTGTGTAAGAGCAAATTTGTCCATATGAACGATTGACGAATGAGGCCCTTTTAAAGTTACTTTCTTTAACAAAGCATATCTCCATAAAAGTAAACTGAACACCGCTCCCCGCTTGTATCATAACCTTATGAAGCAACCTTAAGTTGTTCCAGTTCTGTATATAACAACCTAATTGCCATTAGAAAAGCAGTCACCTAAGGTAGCAGTAACTTCTGGAAACTGTCCGATCAGCTATCAGGGATTCAGATTTTTTTTCTAAAGCTCCAATCCGCAACTTTTCTCATAATTTTATCCATTTGAAACGTGAAGTTGATGTGGTTATTCTGTTGGACAGACAATTAATTTCATATCAGAACAGTGTTCTGATATAGGTCAATGTAGGAGACGGAGAGAAATATGTAGAAATTGCAACTTATTTTCGAGGACTAGAAACAATGTGTAGCAGCCATCGTCACTCATGCGCTGTCAGCTCACAAGTAAATAGTATGCATCCTTGTAAAAATTGCATCCTTGGACCAAAGCTAACGCAAGGCAGTCTAATGTATTAAAGACTTCGTCAAACTATATTGCAGCACTGTTCTACAATAATATTCTGTTTCCAACAGGAGCATCACCACACCAGCATCATATTTCAACCATTTTTCCTGCTGGAGTTGTTTCCAACATGGAAGTGTTTGCCATTGCACCAGTGTTCACCCTACTTGGTCAAAACAAATTCAGCAGTGGTATATGGGGACTGGAGAGCATCTCCAGCCATGGTAAAGATGTCAGTATCATGTAGCCTGAATCCATGGTCCAGATGGATAAAACAATGACTTAGTAAGTGAGAAGTTGCAGATTTCAGCTTGTAATGTAGCCAGGCATTTAAGGTTTAGGAGATGTTGATGAAAAGAAAATAGTGCATTGAAGTTTCAGAAATTTTAGAACTGTGTCTGTGACAAGGACAAAGGACCAGATGACAACTAGCTGCCTTTAAACTGAGTACTTCACGGCCTATACTGCATTGCTGGTCAGTTTCTGTCTTAATGAATTTACCAAACACTGTCTTGCCAATGAGATTATATAGATTATTACACCTGTTCCCTTCTCTCATATGTCGTTCTCTCTCTCTCACGGAATGATGTCTTTATCCTTCTTTCTCTCCTGTGTGAATGTTTTTTTTTCCCCTCTCTTCCCGTGTTTGTGAATGGTGTGATGTGAGTCTCCCCTGTGTGCACGTGTAGTCTGTCCTCATACCAGGTCTCCATGGTGATGATGATCGCCACCTGGATGCTACTTGACATCCCCCTAATCACATTATTTATGTCTTATAAATCCATTATAATGTTATCCTGTTTCAATGTTATATCCTTCTCTCTCTCTCTCTCTCTCCGATGTGTGACTGATGTCTTGTTTCTTCTACCCCGTATGTGAATGGTGTGATGTGCGTCTTCCCTGTGTGCATGTGTAAGTCTGTCCTCCTGTCAGGTCTACATGGTGATGGTGGTCACGTGGCTCAGGTCCTGGGCTGTTCCGGTGGCATCTCAACGCTTCTTGGCATCCTCCTCATCATATTCTTCATATATCTTATAATTCTGCTATCCTCTTTCAATGTTGTATTTGGTAAATTGTGTTTTATACTGTACGCACAACATCTATTGCACAGCTATCCATCCGGGGAGAGAGATCCGTCCTCTGTTGCTCTCCCTGAGGTTTCATACTATTTTTTCTCACTGTTAAAGGGGTTTATTTTAGGGAGTTGTTCTTTATCCGATGCAAGGGTCTAAGGACAGGATGTTGTATGCTGTAAAGCCCCCTGAGGCAAATTTGTTATTTGTGATATGGGGCAAAACAATTAAAATTGCTTTGACTTGAGACAAAGATGAGGACTTTTAGGTGTAAAAATATCTAATCAAGGCTTTTCCCAGTTGGTACAAGGCCATCCTATTGTGAGCTTCTGTGTTTGCCCCAGAAATATTTCTTGGTGGGTCAGAAACACCCCAGCCTCTGAAACAGTACTCAAGCCACTGTAACTTAAAATTTGATACACATTCTTTCAGAGAGGGTGGTGGCAGTCACCTATGGGAAATAAAAGTGAGCTGTACATTGTGACAAGGGGACGATGTTTTTTTTTTCACATCTGCCTAAGTAAATGTCTGCCTTTCCCTTCTTGCAGAAATTGACACCCCAGTAAAGCAAATTAGATCAACACTATTATTTTCAGTAAAAACATTACAGAGAGTCTTCAATGGGAAAAATTCCCAATTTAGAATAAATGTGCCAGAATGTTCTAGTTTTTACCAAAAGAAATTGTCCATTGCGGGAATTTCCTAGCCGGATTACCCGTGCAAATCGTCCCATTTTACCATCACACTGATCCAAGCAAGCATAACAGAGATTTTACATAGCAATATAAAAAGAACCCCTAATGTTTCAAAAATAATACTGCCATAGTGTCAATTTCTGGCTGAAGTCAACAGCTACTTTTGCCCATGTTTATAACCTTGGGCAATTATGTGTGAATAATGAAAACACCACTCGTAATAACATGACTGATGATTACAAAGTACTTTTGTTCTGTTGGCATCTTATGCAAGCAGGCCTGCATGTTTGTCTGTCTGTCTGCCTGCCTGCACATCTGTCTGTCTGTGCCTGTTTAAGGGGCAGTGTTGCAAGGAGGAATTTATAAGGCTCAGTCCCACTCTCACTGGAACAGCAGCTCTACTGGAGAAGGTCTGCAACAAACCTTTTGCTATCTCCACGGACTCAAGAGACACAGCTTTCGACAGCAATGCCCACCACCACATCCAAACAAAAAATGACACGGGGTAATGATTGAATCTACAGGCAACGCAGTTATAGGAATTACATATATATTCCTGCTTAATTAACATATTGTTGATTCTTGCGTTCATCTATAATGCACCTTTATATTCAAGTGAAATTTTAAATGACATTCAAGTCTATGCACTCTTTTGCATTTTAGGTTATTCTAACATATTTTCCAAATTGGGCATTATGATGCATTCTTGTATATGTATTCCTTTTCAGGACTGAGTGTGACTCATTACTGACTTTTTCCACAGGAAAAAAGACCAAGTCCAAGAAGTTCATTCACCGATACACAGATGTGCATGGTCTGCCTTGCATTGAGAAGATTGTGAGCTCAGTGGAGGACACTCCTGAAGCCATTACCACAAAAATCACTGGCATCATCCCCGAATGGATTGATGGAAGCTTCCTCAGAAACGGCCCTGGAAAATTTGAGATTGGCAATCAAAAGTGAGTATAGGGGACATGTTGTAGTACCGATGCAGTTTATTGGCGTTTTGGAATAACCGTAATTATTTCAAACTCCCATTCAGATTAGTATTCTCTTAAATTTAGGTTAAATGAGTTTTCATATGTGTGCATATATGTCACTAAATAGGAATCGTGAATCTTGTATTGTACAGATCTGCTAAATGTAGACAATGTATATTTGTGGCTATCATTTTTACCTTTGCACTTATTTACAGGACGATACCTATCACCTCAGAATGCCTTACTCACTAGCAATATGGATAGTTAGAATTATATTCTTATGTATGTAGGCAGATGTTTTGCTTTGTTTTTTCATCAATGTCAGTTCTGCTTTAACATTTACAGTAAAACAAATTACAAATTTGAACCTGATAAAGAATACAATTCAGTCTCCCAGTAACGTAATGGGCGGCCCAGTGGTTAGTGCTGTCTAACCACTTGAGCTATTTATGTCTAACCATTTGATATTTTGATTTTTTTTTAATATTTACTTTTTATTTTCTATTTTATTTTTATATTATACTATATTATAGTATTTTTTGTAAAAAAATTTTGACTATATTATATGGGCGGAACGGTGGCACAGTGGTTAGTGCGGTCGCTTCACAGCAAGAAGGTCCTGGGTTCGAGCCCCAGGGTAGTCCAACCTTGGGGGTCATCCCAGGTCGTCTTCCGTGTGGAGTTTGCATGTTCTCCCCGTGTCTGCAGTGGGTTTTCTCATCAAAAAGACATGCATGTTAGGGTTAATACTACTGTCTGTGCCCCTGACAGAGGCATGGCAAGATGAAATGGAGTTGGTCCCCGGGCGCTGCACGGCAGTTGCCCAAGGCTCCTAGCTACACAGCGAGGATGGGTTAAATGCAGCGAAAGAATTTCCTCAAGGGGGATTAATGAAGTAGTAAAAAAAAAAGAAGAAGTAATATTTCCTACACCTTTTTTGTTTCAGGTTAAACCACTGGTTTGATGGTATGGCTCTTCTTCACCAGTTCAAAATTGTGAATGGTGAGGTAACTTACAAGAGCTGCTTCCTCTCCAGTGACTGTTACCAGGCCAACAAAGAGAACAACCGTATCATGGTCTCAGAGTTTGGGACCCTTGCCATGCCAGACCCCTGCAAAAACTTTTTCCAACGCTTTTTGACCAGATTTGAATTACCAAGTGAGTTTCTCATTAACTCTTGATTTAAAAAAAAAATGAAGTAGTTGTAACTTTCATGTACATGACCTCTGGTGTCCTTTACACAAACTTATGGTTTCTATTTCTAGAATCCCTGGCAATTGGAATAGACTACATCAGAGAGCAGAGATCAAATGAAACATGATTATGTGGTGACATTCTGTTATTAAGCCAACTTCTTCTGCTACTACAGAACCCACGGATAATGCCAGTGTGAGCTTTGTGACCTACAAGGGGGATTACTATGTCAGCACAGAAACCAACTATATGCATAAGGTGGACCCTGAGACACTGGAGACCAAAAAGGTATCATTAAGACCAATCATTGGGGTGCAAATATGGAAGAAGTCTAATTATTTGGGTACAAATACAGTTTCTTAAAAGGCAGAACCATTAGTTTTAAGTTCACCAACATTGTTTGTGCCAGCCTTCTTTTGACCAGGCCCTGTTAGAAGAAGGATGCTATACACATGTAAAATGACAGTGTTTAAATAGAAGGCTCAGTTAGTTATGACAATCATTGTTGAAATCACTGATATTGGAATCATTCTCCATGATGCTTCTGCTATTAACAGCTATTATGCTGTGTTTCTTAAATAGCCAGCCGTTAATATTGTGCTTACAAATGACTGATAAGATAAGCTTTATCTTCTTTTTACACTGGGGTTTATGCTGTTTTTTCTTATCAGGTTGATTGGCGTAAATTTATTGCTGTAAACGGAGCCACTGCACACCCTCATTATGAACCTGATGGTACAACATATAACATGGGGAATTCCTATAATGCTAAAGGTATGTCCAAAAATAAATCCAACTAATTTATTCACTCAGAAACCAAGTGGAACATTTTCAGATCATGTACATTTTAAGCATATAGTGAAGCAATCACTATGCTCGATGTACCTTCATTCATCCAATCAATAACGTTATACTCTACTGGCAGGAGCAAGCTACAACATCATCCGTGTGCCTCCTACCAAAGAGGCACCGGAGGAAACCCTGGAGGGAGCAACTGTGGTTTGCTCCATCCCCTCAGCAGACAAGACCAAACCCTCCTATTACCACAGCTTTGGTAAACAAAGCAATGTTATACTTTAATAAAGGCCTCATTTTCTAATCCTAAAAAACTGGGTAGTCCTACATAATCCTTAATAGAGTTTTCTTGATATTTGTGGCAAGATCATAATATCATGTGATGCCTGGAATGATCTCACTGTTATGAATGTGATATCCTTTTCCTATTCAGCCATGTCAGAGAACTACGTGGTTTTCATTGAGCAGCCCATCAAGATGGACCTGCTTAAGATTTTGACAGGCAAGCTGAGAGGGAAAGGCATCAGTAATGGTGTCTACTGGGACCCTAAACATGACACTATCTTCCACCTGATCCACAAGCAGACAGGGAAGGTGAGCCTGATTCCTTGGATTATCTTTATTGTGATGTCACTATAAAATACTATCCATTCTTGCACTTATACTGATTCTGTCCTCTGCATAAAAAGTATGTCTGGACATTTCAGGTGATAATGCACTTTAAATAAATTTCAAATTGTACTGAACACTAGAACATGATATACCCAGAATTTTGCCTTTGTCAGACTCTCCAAATAGTCTATTCTTTTCTGCTTTATTCCATTCTATTTTACACTTTTTGCTGAATGATACCATACATTCATTTAGTTGCTACTCCTCTTAGGGATTAACAAAAGGTCACCTTTTATTTTTTGCTTGTATTACTTTCATGCTATTAACCAAAGTTCCTCTGGTCGACACTGTTTCCCAGGTAAGCTTGGTCAAGTATCACGCCAGGCCGTTGTCAACTTTCCACCAGATCAACGCCTATGAAGAGGATGGCTTTCTGATCATGGATCTGTGTGCTTCAGATGATGGCCAAGCCATTAATAACTACATGATCCAGAACCTTCGCAAGTCAGGAGAGGCCCTTGATGAGGTCAGTCTAATAAACTTGAGTGTATTTTCACACCTCCTTCCTTCCTGAGCAAATTATTTTATACGGAACAACTTTTATGCTATTTCAAATTCATCAACTTTAACAATGCAGATGCAGTGTGAATGGTTTTATTCATATCTTTGCATGTGCATGCTTTGACTGTGCAGCTGAAAAAGGTTGAAGCTGAATTTTGCAACCAAGCTATAATTTAAGTTAGGCACTGGATTTATAGTAGCTGTTATCAAACAACACTTGGTTCAACAGAGCTGAGATTGAAATGTGCTATTTTGGTTACATCAGGTATACAACACCATGTGTCGAGTTTTCCCAAGGCGCTTTGTCCTGCCTTTAAACGTAGACATCAATACGCCCTGTGGTCAAAATCTGAATACACTGCCTGACAGCACAGCCACTGCTACCAAGATGGCCAACAACAAGGTAGGCAGCCATTATCCAATGCTTAACATTATAATACTATGAGTCAAGTTCTCAACAAATCTTAAGAAACAAGCATCAAGTTTTTTTTACAGAACCATGATTCTTTTGCTGGTAGCCATGACTTTTGACAGTATTCTGAACTTAAAAATGTCATTCCAAATTCATATCCACCGTTCATAAAATGACACCCTGTATCTCCAATTTGGTGATGGCTGTTTACAGAATGTTAAGACAAACAGTCTCATGTTTTTTCCCCCTCTGTACAGGTGTACTGCACCCATGAAGATCTCCATGGAGAAGAGCTCCATGAATATGGAGGCCTGGAATTCCCTCAGATTAACTATGCAAAATACAACACTCACCCATACCGCTATTTCTATGGCTGTGGCTTCAGACACCTGGTAGGAGACTCACTAATCAAGATGGACCTCCATGGGAAACAGATGAAGGTGGGTCCTGTTCAGATCCTCTAAGGGATGTCTCAATGTGTCACTAATAAATTCCTGTGGAGATTCTAACATTATGGTGAGGACAAAACAAATGAGAAGCAGTGATACTATACCACTTATTGAGCAATTCTATTTTCTCTAAAGGTATGGGAGCAGCCTGGTCTTTACCCCTCTGAACCTGTCTTTATACCCTCCCCTAACGCCACAGAGGAGGATGACGGTGTGGTCATGTCTGTCGTTGTCACTCCAATTAAGGTCAGTAATGTTATACCTCAAATGCACACGCTGGGTAATCGGCTCTATTCAATGAAATGGGACAACTTCATAGCAGAAATACTTTGAGTATAGATTGCCAGTGACTAATTCTAAACATTTTTTTTCCATTTCAACTGCAGGACAAGAGTACATTTCTCCTAGTTTTAGATGCCAAGACATTCAAAGAGCTGGGTAGGGCTGAGGTGCCTGTCAACATTCCCTACGGTTTCCATGGGGCATTCAAAGCATGTGAAAAGAAAAATATGCATAACTAGATGAGCTGGAGTGCAAAACAACTGAATGGTTAAACACTGACAGACTTGAAATGGTTAACTGCACTTCATGACAGGATGTGTTAAGTAAAAACTATTTTCAGGGTCAGGGTTAAGTCTCAGAAAAAGTCTGACTTAGACTCAGTAGCATGTATACCCTATTTCCTGTGAGGAACTAACACATGAAACATCTTTGATCTGTAATTTGATCTTTATCTTAACCATGCTATTACTGCCCATTTAAAAAGCACTGAAAAGTGAATCTGGGGCTATTTTCTCTGAATGACTTTTATAATGTGTACGTAAATAGTTAAACCTTGACTTATTGGTGTATGAGTTTTTTTATGCTTGTTTTTAAGACTGCAAAAATGTTTAGCATTTATCTGTAAATACAATAACGTAAAAGATGAAAAATGTATTAAAATGTCTTGTATACTTGTTGCTTTTTCGAGGCTTCAATTTTATTTAATTTTATTTGATAGTCACTAATGCAACACAATAAATCATCTAATTCATATTAAATGAAACGCCATAATATTCGAGAAAGTAGTCTCTGAGCAGCGCCTAGATATCATCAAACACATAACAAATTGAATACATTTCAATATGGGTTTCAAAGAAGGTGAATCAGTTCATCTGGATATGTTTATTGACAGATATGTTTCATCACTCAACTAAGTGACATCTTCAGTCTAAACTGACTGCAGGCATCCCCACCCCTTATGAACAATACAATATATGTATTGTATTGTGTGGGTCAGCTTAGCTGCTACGATGCCTGACAGGATCTTCCATGTTGTGGACCGGCAGGTTATCAACCGATAGTTTGAAAGTGTTGTACCCTTGTGGGGATCCTTCATGACCAGTATTGTTCTACCCTGTTAGCCAGTCAGGGTGAGACCCTGATGTTAACATCTGGTTCATTTGTGTTGCCAGGCGTTCATGGAGTGCCGTTAGCTTCTTCAACCAGTAGGCGTGAATCAGGTCAGGGCCTGCTACAGTTCAGTTCTTCATGTTTGAGACTCATCTTTAGATGTCAGCTACTGTGATGAGAACTGGTTCTTTTTCTGGGATATTGCTGTGATCTGCTCTTGGGCTCACCGGCCACTAGGCACTGGTGTTGTGTGATGCCTCATTTTCTCATATATCCTTCCAGTAGAGCTGTCTCTGCTCTGGGTGGGTCTGATGTTTATCCCTTGTTACTCTGCAGCTGGGAGTACACTTTACATGGTTCTTTGAAGAACAGGCCATTTACTCTTTTGGCTTCTGCTTCTCTAGTGCATCTCTTCAGCCTGGTGGCCAGAGCTTTGAGTCTTTGTTTGGCAGTTTCCAGAGCTTCACTTTTGGACAGCTTGCTGGACTTCTTCAATCAGGGCCTGTCTTTCATCACATCTTTCTGCACCTCTGTTAACTGGCTAACGTCTCTCCATGCTGCTTTGATCTTGGCTTCCAGCCTTCTCTTCCATGGAGGGTACTGTTGGTGACCTGTGTTCTTAATCCTGTACCCAAGCTTCTCCAGGATTACGGCTGCAGTGGCATATACAAGCTCATTGGTCCCTGTTATGGTGGCAGTTGAGATGTTGCACAGGGCTGTGTTCACATCTGCAAGCAGGCTTTGTGATGTTACTTTGTCACTGAGTCGTGGAAGCTGTGCCCGCGGGTTGACTGCCCTTAGTCTGCTCATGATTCTCATTGAACCTCAGTAGCTTCAGCTGTCATGGCTGGTAGGATTGTTTCAGCTGGTTGGGGTCTGTCCTCATGTATCTACTGCCTGCTGGGTGGCCATTAAGGGCACTGAACTGTAGTCATCCTGTTGGAGCCTCTCCAGCTCAAGTCATGATAGTAGCTTCCTTCTATTGATGTTAGAGCATTGAGCCAATAGCTGTTTCTGAGTCAGTGTGGAAGTAGGCTTCCTCTTGGTCCACAGTTGCCACACTCACTTCATATAGTCCCTCTCCAAGGGTGTGCTGTTATAGTAGCATTCAAATATTTCCAGGTTCTCTGCCCTTGTCCATGAATGTCTTGTTCCAGTAGCCTATTTCTCATCAGGTCGCCCTGGTTCGTTAACACTGACACAGATCTTGTTAACCTGGGCGACGTCTGAGCCCGTATGACTCTGTTCATGTTACTCTCATTCACATCCAAGGTAGCTGGCTTGTATAGTATTAGGAGTCTAAGCCACAGGCTCTTAATGGAGCCTTGTCCCAACTGGGGTTTGAACCCCGATCTCCGGCATGGAAAGCTGACGTTCTTACCTACCATCAAGCTGCTATCTATCTATCTTATATCTACGTATCTATCTATCTATCTTACCAAAAACAAATTCCACCGGCCTTCGTCTTGTGCTAATAAAACAATCTAATCTCATAATATATATATATATTGTTCCTATATTCTATAAGGATAAGAATATAACATATAACAGGATAAGGAGATATTCCTGCTCCTTATCCTGTTGAGCACTTTTGAAGCCACCATGGACCCAGTCAATTTTGGATATTCACCTCATTTGTTGAGCACTTTTGTCAACACCATTGACGGTTTCTGGAAAAAAAAAACGCTATATACATATGTACAAAAGTATTGGGACACACCTCTTAATCATTTAATTCAAGTGTTTCATTCAGACCGATTGCCACAGGTGTATAAAATCAGACAGCTAGCCATGCAGTCTGCATTTACAATCATTTGTGAAAGAATGGGTCGTTCTGCTCAGTGAATTCAAGCGTGGTACTGTCTTAGGATGCCACCTTTGCAATAAGCCAGTTCGTGAAATTTCTTCCCTGCTATATATTCCACAGTCAACTGTAAGTGGTATTGTTGAAAAGTGGAAGCGTTTAGGAACAACAGCAACTCAGCCACGAAGTGGCAGACCACGTAAAGTCACACAGTGGGGTCAACGAGTGCTGAGGCGCATAGTGCGTAGAAGTCGCCAACACTCTGCTGACTCAATAACTGCAAAGTTCCAAACTTCCTCTGGCATTAACAACAGCACAAAAACTGGGAGCTTCATGGAATGGGTTTCCATGGCCAAGCAGCTGCATGCAAGCCTTACATCACCAAGTGTAATGCCAAGCGTTGGATGGAGTGATGTAAAAGCACGCTGCCACTGGACTCTGGAGCAGAGGAAACGTGTTCTGTGGAGTGACAAATCACGCTTCTCTGTCTGGCAGTCTGATGGATGAGTCTGGGTTTGGCAGATGCCAAGAGGACATTGCCTGCCTGACTGCATTGTGCCAACTGTAAAGTATGGTGAAGGAGGGATAATGGTATGGGGTTGTTTTTCAGGGGTTGGGCTAGGCCCTTTAGTTCCAGTGAAGGGAAATCTTAATGCTTCAGCATACCAAGACATTTTGGACAATTCTATGCTTCCAACTTTGTGGGAACAGTTTGGGGTGGGCCCTTTTCTGTTCCAACATGACTGTGCCCCACTGCACAAAGCAAGGTCCATTAACACATATTTGGGTGAGATTGGTGTGGAAGAACTTGACTGGCCTGCACAGAGCCCTGACCTAAACCCCACGAACACCTTTGGGATGAACTAGAATGGAGACTGCGAGCCAGGTCTTCTCGTCCAACATCAGTGCCTGACTTCACAAATGCTCTTCTGGATGAATGGGCAAAAATTCCCACAGACACTGCAAAATCTTGTGGAAAGCCTTCCCAGAAGAGTGGAAGCTATAATAGCTGCAAAGGGGGGACCAACTCCATATTAATGCCTATGAATTTAGAATGGTGTGTCATAAAAGCTCCTGTAGGTGTAATGGCCACATGTCCCAATACTTTTGTCCATATTTTGTTTGTTTGTGTGTGTGTGTGTGTGTGTGTGTGTGTGTATATATATATATATATATATATATATATATATATATAGCGTTTTTTTCCAAAACCGTCAATAGTGTTGTTAGAAGTGCTCAGCTAATGAGGAGCGGAATATATATATATATATATATATATATATATATATATATATATATATATATATATATAGCATTTTTTCCCGAAACTGTCAATGGTGTTGAGTGCTCGACTAATGAGGAGCGGAATATCAACACGGATACAAGATGCACCACGAAACAGGCCTGTACTGCTATGCATTAAAATCTTTTTTCCTGTACCGTGTTGATATATATATATATATATATATAAAATAAGGGGATTAAATTAAATTGCTCATGAGACAGTACAAGCCTGTTTCATGCCATAAGCAATCATCAGCTGTCAATAAATTTACATGGGAAAGAACATAGCATCTTAATTTTTTTTCCTTTTTTATTGTTATTTTCAGTTTATTTTCTGAGGCAGTAATGCTGTTTTTGTGTATAACATTTTTGATTGTCACTTTTTTACAGTATTTTGATAATAGAGAAGTTTATCGTTTATGTACATATACATATATATTTATACCTGTTTTGGATAAAAACATTTTGTAATGCAAAAAAAAAAAAGGGAAAGAACATAGCATCAACTGCCTTGCCATGGACATCATGTGCACAACATCCAATGGGGAAGGGGGAGGTGCCTACAAAAATTCAAACACATGATCGCTAACCGTTCAGTAAGGGGGGGGGGTAGGTTGCATACAAGGTTAATGGTATTTGTCTATTGGCATGATTTATTGACAATTACAAAATAGATGCTTATACAGTGCATCCGGAAAGTATTCACACCCCTTCACTTTCCCCACATTTTGCTATGTTACAGCCTTACTCCAAAATTGATTAAATTCCTTTTTTTTCTCATCAATCTATACACAATACCCCATAACGACAGAGTGAAAAAGGTTTTGTCGAAATTTATTAAAAATAAAAAATTGAAATATTGCATGTACATAAGTATTCACACCCTTTGCTATGACACTCAAAATGGAGCTCAGGTTCATGCTGTTTCCACTGATCATCCTTGAGATATTTCTACATCTTGATTGGAGTCCACCTGTAGTAAATTCAATTGATTGGACATGATTTGGAAAGGCACACACCTGTCTATATAAGGTCCCACTGTTGACAGTGCATGTCAGAGCAGAAACCAAGCCATGAAGTCAAAAGAATTGTCTGTGGACCTCCGAGACAGGATTGTATCGAGGCACATATCTGGGGTAGGGTACAAAAAAATGTCAACAGCTTTGAAGGTCCCGAAGAGCACAGTGGTCTGCATCATTCGTAAATGGAAGAAGTTTGGATCCACCAGGACTTTTGCTAGAGCTGGCTGCCCAGCCAAACTGAGCAATCGGGGGAGAAGGGCCTTGGTCAGGGAGGTGACCAAGAACCTGATGGTCACTCTGACAGAGCTCCAGAGTTCCTCTGTGGAGATGGGAGAACCTTCCAGAAGGACAACCATGTCTGCAGCACTCCACCAATCAGGCCTTTATGGTAGAGTGGCCAGACGGAAGCCTCTGCTCAGTAAAAGGCACATGACAGCCCGCTTGGAGTTTGCCAGAAAGCACCTAAAGGACTCTCAGACCACGAGAAACAAGATTCTCTGGTCTGATGAAACCAAGATTGAACTCTTTGGCCTGAATGCCAAACGTCATATCTGGAGGAAACCAGGCACCTCTCATCACTTTGCTAATACCATCCCTACAGTGAAGCATGGTGGTGGCAGCATCATGCTGTGGGGATGTTTTTCAGCAGCAGGAACTGGGAGACTAGTCAGGATCGAGGGAAAGATGAATGGAGCAAAGTACAGAGAGATCCTTGATGAAAACCTGCTCCAGAGCGCTCAGGACCTCAGACTGGGGCGAAGGTTTACCTTTCAACATGACAACGACCCTAAGCACACAGCCAAGACAACGGAGTGGCTTCGGGACAAGTCTGTGAATGTCCTTGAGTGGCCCAGCCAGAGCCCAGACTTGAACCCCATTGAACATCTCTGGAAAGACCTGAAAATAGCTGTGCAGTGACGCTCCCCATCCAACCTTACAGAGCTCGAGAGGATCTGCAGAGAAGAATGGGAGAAATACCCCAAATATAGGTGCGCCAAGCTTGTAGCTTCATACCCAAGAAGACTTTAGGCTGTAATTGCTGCCAAGGGTGCCTCAACCAAGTACTGAGTAAAGGGTGTGAATACTTATGTACATGCAATATTTCAGTTTTTCATTTTCAATAAATCTGCAAAAATTTCTACAAAACCTTTTTTGGTTTGTCATTATGGGGTATTGTATGTAGATTGATGAGCAAAAAAAAAGGGATTTAATACATTTTGGAATAAGGCTGTAACATAATAAAATGTGGGGAAAGTGAAGGGGTGTGAATACTTTCCGGATGCACTGTATGTCTGCAGCTGCTGGCCAATTCATTCGTTATTCAGTGTGGACATTTCGAGTTTGCAAATGATAAAATATTTTTCAATTCAACATAGATTGCACATCCCCAGCTATGGGTTAAATAGTGCCACTGCCTAGTGGATACCTCGGGAGAGGACTAGGCTACGGGAGTAAACCCCTACAGAAAATCAACATCTACAGTGCTGTTGTTTTTTGTTTTTCTTGCCTTTTTGTACCTGTTTAAGTGGGAGAGTACTGCTGGCGTCGTGTGTGGCTGCCACTTCTCCACCCCTGAATGTGTGTGTTATGTTTATCTGTTGTCTTGTTTCAACCCGTTCACTGTAGAGCGACGTTGAGTGTTAGAAAAGCGCTATATAAGATTGATTTATTATTATTTTACTACTGGTTGAATATGCTTTGTTTTTTTTGAGAGGATTTCCCAGGTAGTTGAATAGTTAAATGTTTCTGTCCGCCAATGACCAAATAAAGATGTTAAAGATGTTACATTCTTTAAACGGATGTTTGTAAAGCTACACGTGTGCATTAAACCTCTTTTTGAATGTTGCCTCTGTTAGACCAACGTATGTCTCTATTTTGCCGTTGTCATTTCTTGTCACCGTAGCTTGGTAGATAACTCATTTCGTCTTGAAGTGAATAACGGGAATGAATTGGCCAGCAGTTGCAGAAATAGCTATAAGCATCTATTTTGTAATTATAAATAAATCATGCCAATAGACAAATACTATGTTGTCCTCACTACAGTGTAGGAACTGCAGCTATACGACTAAACTTTCTCGCAATATGATGACTTGAGTCGTAGTAAGCTTTCCTTGCTGTTTACTGTGGCTCTTTACACCATCTTACACAGACAGAGTGAAAACTGTAGACAGACACAATACAATTACCATTTTGTTGGCAACATGCTCATCCCTTAAATACATGGAAATAAAACGTTCCTTTTTTAATTACAAACAAATCAAATGCATTTTTAATGCAAATATCAGTTTCAACATTAACTTATAAGTACTAAGAAGTATGAAATTATTTACTTACGACATTGCCTCTGTTGCATTTAGTGTGGATTAGGATGGATGTAAAAGTTGTGTACAGATTCAGCCGGCTTATATGAATGAATGACAGGAAGTGAACTCTGAACTTGGAACTCTTTACGCTTGACAAACGCTTATCAAAATAAGAGTCTGTAGAATATTATCAAAATAACAGTCTAACCAATATTATGCCTTAAAGGCAACACACTCCCCGTCTGGCCTCAGTGAGGTCACCACTCGACCAACCTATGAACTAAGTGGGTTTCTGAACATCAGTCTTTAGTCAGAAGTAAGACGACTTCTGAGATTGGTCTGAGGAACTTCTTTGAACGTCCTTGATCCGAGGTCTGTAATTCCACCTTTCTCATTCAACCATCTTCTCCAGGGAAGGTCTTTGTGATTATGGCCATTGGCCGGTTGTTGCGGGCAGCTTGATCGTCTTTGAGAAGGACAATGTCTCCTTCTTGCAGGTTTTGGCAGAACTTGGTCCATTTCTTCCGGCCTTGCAAGGTGGACAAGTGCTCTTGATTCCAGTGGTTCCAGAATTTTATGGCCAGAGCCTGTACTTGTCTCCACTGTTTGGTGAGGAAGTCTTTGTCTGTAAAGTCTCCTGTTTAGTCTTCGTTGGAGTGATGTAAAGCGTTTGACCGCTTGTTCTCGGTTGTTAAGCAAGCGTCGTCTCAGCTGTCTGAATGGGAACGGGGCTACCCAACTAAAGCCAGAAGATGCCAGCTTGATGCCATGTTCGGTGTGATAAATATGTGTTGTCCCAACATCTCTTCTGCAGCCTTACTGGACTCTGAGATCCTGTCTTGCACCTCCCTGCCATGATGTATATTTTCTTTGATATGTAAAAAGCTTGTGTAGGGTTGGAGGAGAGAGGGACGGCCATAGTCCAGCACAGTCGTCTTAAAGGTGTTGACTGTCGGTTTGTGTGTGTTCCCCTAACAAACTTCTCCAACTAGCACCCAGCGTAGGTCCAGGTGTTGAGCGAAGGGGGCATTGTGAGGGCTGTTGACTTGTTCCCATTCCTTGTGTACTCTAATCAGGTCTCTGGCGAGCAACAGGAGAATCTCAGCAGCAGGGTCAAGCTCTGGGATGTGCTCTGCTACCTTGACAAGATGTGGGTGGTGTAGAGCTGCATTTGGCATTGGGATTTCGGACCGATTGTTGAATATATCGTTGCACTCAATGAGTGGAGGGAGAGGAATTGTGATCTTTCCATTGAGGGACTCAACAAGTCTTCAGCCTGTCGGCCAGATATTTCCACTGTGCCGGAACACATTCTCAGAGTAAGAATACTAAGTACTAAGAACTATGAAATTATTTACCTACGACGTTGCCTCTGTGACATTTACAGTGTGGATTAGGGTGGATGTAAAAGTTATTTGTACAGATTCAGCCGGCTTCTTCGAATGAATGGCAGGAAGTGCACTCTAAACTTGGAACTATTTATGCTTGACAAACGCTTATCAAATTAAGAGTCTATCCAATATTATGCCTTAAAGGCAACACAAATACCACTAACCTTGTATGCAACCTACCCCCTTCCCTTTGCTGGATGGTTAGTGATCACGTGTTTGTTAATTTTTGAATGTAGGCACCGCCCCCCTTCCCAATTGGACGTTGTGCACGTGATGTGCATGACGAGGCAGTTAATGTTATGTTCTTTCCCCTGTAACTATATTGACAGCTGATGATTGCTTATGGCATGAAACATGCTTGTACTGTCTCGTAAAGAATTTACTTGAATCACTGAATTATTTTGCTCCTTATTTGTTGAGCACTTTCCCACTGTTGAGTGTTTCTTTTAACAAAGTTATATATATATATATATATTGTGGCAGGAATGAGGAAAAACACAGGAGACCAAGGCGAGTTTGATGTTTATTCCTCAACTCCAAAAACCAACTGCAGCAGGAACAACCCTGCACCGGCGAGCCCGGGAATGTAAACCACGCCCCCAGCTCACAGTCCTGCTGGGTGAGAGGCATAGCCCCTAGTGTCCGCCACACAGCCCCCCCCCCCCGAACACCCAGAAGGGACTCCTGGAAAGAAAATTAGTGTCTCACTGGAGGCTTAAGCAGCCTGCCATAACGACTGCGCCGTCCCTCAGCCGAAACAGTAGGTGAAACACAGTCCAAAGCCGGCTGAGAAGCAGAACGCTGAACCCGTGAAGACACTGCCGGGGTCCTGGAAGGAGGACGACCCCGACGGGGAACCTGGGCCGGAAACACAACTTCGCCTGCCACCCTGTGCGCCGGTTTAAGCCTATCAAGCGTGACACGCTCCCTACGCCCACCCATATCTAGCACAAAACCCTTAGGACCCGTCTCAAGAAGCCGAAATGGGCCATCGTATGGGGGTTGGAGGAGCGAGCGGTGAGCATCGAGCGGTGAGCATCGGACGGGGTCGAGGAGCGGAACTCCCAGGCAAAAATTCCCCAGGGACGCGGAGCGGCTGACCGAGCACCAGCTCAGCGGGTGACGCGTCGAGGTCCTCCTTAGGAGCCAAACGCAACCCGAGCATAACCCAAGGTAAACGATCCACCCAGTTACCATCCGAGAGCGCAGCGTGCAGCGCTGCCTTGAGCAACCGGTGAAAACGTTCACACAAGCCGTTAGCCTGAGAGTGATACGCGGTACTGCGGTGTACCTGCACACCCAAGGATCGCGCAAGTGCCGACCAGAGCTCTGACACGAACTGGGGGCCCCTGTCTGAGGTGATATCTGACGGAGTGCCGAAACGGGCGACCCAGGAGGAAAGAAAAGCACATGCAACATCCGAGGATGTTGTGGAGGATAGAGGGACAGCCTCTGGCCACCTGGTGGTCCGATCTACCATTGTGAGCAGGTGCGTAAAACCCTGTGAAGAAGGTAGAGGGCCCACCAGGTCCACATGCACGTGGTCGAAACGTCTGGCCGGGATCGGAAACGGTTCGAGCTGCCCACCCCTTGACGTCCTTGCGGAGGCCAGGCCAGACGAACTTGGAACCGACCAACTTCACCGACGCCCGAACTCCAGGGTGCGAGAGGGAGTGAATCGAATCGAAAACTCGACGGCGCCAGGTCACTGGAACAACGGGGCGGGGACGGCCGGTGGAGACATCGCAGAGGAGGGCAGGACTGCCTTCCTGCATCACAGCGTCCTCTAGCTTGGGACCGGTACGCGTTGACCTAAGGGCAAGGACGTCCGGGTCGCTGGGCTGGTCGGCAGCCATAGCGGAGAAATCCACACCGAGGTGCACAGGACACACAAGCACACGCGACAGACAATCAGCAACAGGGTTGGACTTCCCGGCCACATGCTTAATGTCCGTTGTGAACTCGGAGATGGCCGCTAGGTGGCGCTGTTGACGAGCAGACCACGGCTCAGTCACCTTGGACATGGCAAAAGTCAGCGGCTTATGATCCACATAAGCCGTGAATGGGCGACCCTCCAGCAGGAAGCGGAAATGCCGGGTTGCAAGTTGCAGTGCCAGCAACTCCCGGTCAAAAACGCTGTACTTGCGCTCGCTATCCCGCAGTTTGCGGCTAAAAAATGCGAGTGGCTGCCACGCATTCGCCACACACTGTTCAACCACAGCCCCCACGGCTATGTCCGACGCATCGGTTGTTAAAGCTATGGACGCCGTGGGTGTGGGATGGGCGAGGAGGGCAGCGTTAGCCAGGGCGCACTTAGCTCCGTCAAAGGCCTGGACCTGTTCGGGAGTCCAGTCGACAGGGTCGTTAGCCTTCTTAAGCCGCAGGGCTTCGTAAGTGGCTGAAGGAGGTGGGCAGCGCGAGGGAGGAAACGGTTATAGAAATTCACCATGCCCATGAATTCCTGCAATGCCTTAACAGACTGGGCGGGGAAATTCCGCCACCGCTTGCACCTTAGAAGGCAACGGGACCGCGCCTTGCGGCGAAATGCGGTGACCCAAGAAGTCAATCACCGGCAGTCCAAACTGACACTTGGCCGGGTTGACTATCAGGCCGTGTTCGTCCTGACGACGGAAAACCTGTTTCAGGTGCGCCAGGTGCTCTTCAGCTGACGGACTGGCCACTAATATGTCGTCGAGATAAACGAACACGAAAGCAAGGTCACGCAACACCGAGTCCATCAGCCTCTGAAAGGTTTGCGCTGCCCCCTTCAAGCCAAAAGGCATGCGCATGAACTCAAAAAGCCCAAACGGGTTGATCACTGCGGTCTTGGGCACGTCCTCTGCGCGCACGGGAACCTGATGATAGCCGCGCACCAGGTCCACCTTAGAGAAAATAGTGGTACCTGCCAGGCGTATGGAAAAGTCTTGTATGTGTGGGATGGGATAGCGGTCATTGGCGGTGACGTTGTTCAGGCGGCGAAAGTCGCCGCAAGGCCGTCACGACCCATCCGCCTTGGGCACCATGTGAAGCGGCGAGGCCCACGGGCTGTTGGAACGCCTCACTATACCCAGACGCTCCATGATGGCGAACTCCTCCTTAGCTATAGCCAATTTTACTGCGTCGAGGCGCCGCGCGCGCGCAAAAACGGGCGGTCCCAGAGTGGGAATGAATTGTTCTACCCCGTGTTTAGTAACCGCGGTGGAAAAGGCAGGTGTAGTCACCGATGGAAAATCCGCCAGCAAACGCTGAAAAACATCCCCTAATGCTAAAAAGTTAGCGTGTGTTAACGGCCCGGCTCCCCCTGTCTCGCACGGAACAGTGGCGAAAGACACGGCATCAATTAAACGGCGGTTTGCAACATCAACCAGCAGACCATTAGCACACAGAAAATCCGCGCCGATAATAGGAACAGTAATGGCGGCCACTACAAAGTCCCACTCAAAATGGCGCCCGTGGAAACAAACAGTCACCAACCTTGTGCCAAACGTCGCAATGGACGAACCGTTAGCTGCACTTAACTGTGGGCCGCCGCCTTCGGCCGACCTATCTGTCTTAGCAGGAGGGAGTAGGCTCTTTTGCGAGCCTGAGTCCACCAGAAACCGTCTTCCTGACATCGTGTCCTTAATGAAGAGCAGCTCACTACGTCCGCCAGCGCCCACAGCTGCTACTGAGCGCTGGCCCTGGAGTTTCCCGCCGCCTCAAACGTGCACGGAGGGACGCAGCGCCTCACTTTGCCGCCGAACCGCTGGTGGAAGAAACAGAGGCCTCTCCCGCGCCGTCTCCGGGCAGTCACTTCAGCCACCACTGACGGGTCCGCGTCCTCCGACGTCGGCTGCAGAGGCTCCGATGCCACACTCTGCACAGAGAACCGTCTGGTAGCCAGCAGGACCCGATCGGCCTCCTCAGCCAAACCTCGGCAGTCACCAGCGGCCAGACACGGGGAGTTAGCCAAAGCCGCGCGCACAGGAGACGGGAGCTGGCGCAGGAAAACGTGCGGGAAAAGGAACCCACCTTCGTCTGAGCCTAGCAGCGACAGCATATTGTCCATGAGATCCACAGCCGTCCCGTCGCCCAAACCGGAAAGGGAAAGGATTCTATCTGCCCTCTCTGCGGTAGATAGGCTGTACCTCCGGAGCAGACGATGTTTGAGGGCGACGTATTTATCGTGTTGCGGAGGGGCGCGCAACAGCTGCATGGGCCGGCGTGTGGACTGCTGGTCCAGTGCAGCGACGACCAGATAGTATCTGGATTCGTCCGCGGAGATTCCACGCAGGTGGAACAGCGCCTCGACATGCTGGAACCACGAGGCCGGGTCGCTCTGCCAGAACTCTGGGAGTTTCACAGCCGCGGCGAGAATGGCCGGCTCTGAGAGTTGGGGCGGCGTGGCCGAAGTGGATTCACACTCCTCTTCTGCTCCAAACATGTTCAATTCGGGGTCACCAATGTGGCAGGAATGAGGAAAAACACAGGAGACCAAGGCGAGTTTGATGTTTATTCCTCAACTCCAAAAACCAACTGCAGCAGGAACGACCCTGCACCGGCGAGCCCGGGAACGTAAACCACGCCCCCAGCTCACAGTCCTGCTGGGTGAGAGGCATAGCCCCTAGTGTCCGCCACAAAAAAAAAAAATAAAAAAAAATATATATATATATATATATATATATATATATATATATATATACTGCTCAAAAAAATAAAGGGAACACATAAGCAATGCAATGTAGCTCCAAGTCAATCACACTTTTGAGATATCAACCTGTCCAGTTAGGAAGCAACACTGATTTGTGAATCAATTTCACCTGTTGGTAAATTGTCTAATCTCCACCAGGTGGAAATTAGACAATTTGCAAGACACCCCCTATAAAAGGAATGGATTTGCAGGTGGTGGCCACAAACCATTTGCCTGTCCTCATCTTTTATGGCCAATCTTTGGTTAGTTTTTCATTTTGCTAGTGCCCTCACCACTAGAGGTGGCATGAGGCGGTATCTGCAACCTACAGAAGTTGCTCAGGTAGTGTAGCTCATCCAGGATGGCACATCAATGCGTGCTGTGGCAAGAAGATTTGATGTGTCTCCCAGCACAGTGTCCAGAGCATGGAGGAGGTACCAGGAGACAGGCCAGTACACCAGGAGACGTGGAGGGGGCCGCAGGAGGACAACAACCCCGCAGCAGGACCGCTATCTGGTCCTTTGTGCAAGGAGGAACAGGAGGAGCACTGCCGGAGCCCTACAAAACGACCTTCAACAGGCCACTAATGTGCAGGTTTCTGCTCAAACAGTGAGAAACAGAATGCATGAGGATGGTATGAGGGCCCGACGTCCACAATTGGGGCCTGTGCTCACAGCCCAACACCGTGCAGCCCGAATGACCTTTGCCAGAGAACATCTCTGTTGGCAGATTCGCCATTGGCGCCCTGTGCTCTTCACAGATGAGAGCAGGTTCACACTGAACACATGTGACAGACGTGAGAGAGTCTGGAGACGCTGTGGAGAACGTTCTGCTGCCTGCAACATCCTCCAGCATGACCGGTTTGGCGGTGGGTCAGTGATGGTCTGGGGAGGCATATCCTTGGAGGGCCGCACAGACCTCTACGTGCTAGCCAGAGGTACCATGACTGCCATTAGGTACCGGGATGAGATCCTCAGACCCATTGTCAGACCATATGCTGGTGCAGTGGGCCCTGGGTTCCTGCTCATGCATGACAATGCTCGTCTTCATGTGGCCAGAGTGTGTCAGCAGTTCCTGTATGTCGAGGGCATTGATGCTATGGACTGGCCTGCACGTTCCCCAGACCTGAATCCAATCGAGCACCTCTGGGACATCATGTCTCGTACCATCTGCCAACGCGATGTCGCACCACAGAATGTCCAGGAGTTGACCGATGCCCTGATCCAGGTCTGGGAGGAGATCCCTCAGGAGACCATCCGTCGTCTCATCAGGAGCATGCCGACGTTGTAGGGAGTGCATACAGGCACGTGGAGGCCACACACACTACTGAGCCTCATTTTGAATCGTCTTGAAGAATTTCCACAGAAGTTGGATCAGCCTATGTTCTCATTTTCCACTTTGATTTTGAGTATGATTCTGAATCCAGACCTTAATGGGCTAATTATTTTGATTTCCATTGATCATTCTTAGGTTATTTTGTTCTAAACACATTCCTCTGTCTAATAAATAAAGATTTTCAGCTGAAATATTTCATTCATCGAGGTCTATATTGTGTTTTTTAGGTGTTCCCTTTATTTTTTTGAGCAGTGTATTTGTGTGTGTGTGTGTGTATGTCCTCTAAAGGTCTCCTTGCCATCCCTTGTTCTAGATTTAAAATTAAATGGGATTGTGCCTTTGCTGTTTTGGCCTTCACTCTAGAAAAGTCAGTACAGGCTACAGCTAACTGAGAACTGCCACAATTTTAACAAAAATAAGATGAGGGAACATATTGCTCTAGGTTTAGCAAAACTGCAGTGCTGGACTGGCTCCCTGTATCTATCTAACTTTTATCTGTGTCTTCATTTTTTATGTTAATCTCTATTGTAATATTTTAAGTCTATCATATAAGCTCTTAAATTGCTTTTCATTTTCATTCTCTTGTTGATCTCAAAGCACTTTTAAACTTAAGTCATTTTGCTTTTTGTTTGTGACTTTCAATTTGCTCGTTTCTAATGTAAAGCATTTTAAGCTGCATGTCATGTAATGAATCATATAATTGTATAACTATATAAATAACGTTCAATATGATTATATGAATATACATATGCCTTATTTTTTCCCCCACCCGCATTTCACTAGGACCTGCCCTATTCTGTATCTGATTGGGTAGTACTCATTGCCTCCGTTGGTTAGGGTTAGTCCATCAGAGGCAGCGTAGGGGCGGGTCTTTCCAGAGGCCGGTTAGAAAAAAACAAAACAATGCTATACGTAAATATACAAAGCATTTATAAGAAGCAAATAAACATGTAAAACTAAACTTATTTATAGGTTCATTTTCACAACACAAATCAACATTACACTGCTAATCTCTTCTGTAGAGCCTTCAGTAATATAAAATAAACTGCAGATGACACATCCAAATTTATCCGCCACAAAAATGCAAGCAATTCCTATACTTTTATGAAAGCCTATTTCTTGGAAAACAATACAGAACTATTTGCTCAGCCAAGTGGGTAGATTTAATGCTGCAGTTTGTCAGAAATAAGAGCCAGTGTACGCCTGAGGTGAGCCTTCTTCTCTTTTAGATAGGTCTCCAGGTTTCTAGCCTCCATCACAATGCCTTCCAGTTCCCTAACCTGGGAAACATCCTCTTCAGCTCTCTCACTGCAACAGAAAAAAACACTGTCACAGAGAAAACTACAAAATAGGAGTCACAAAAACACAAGTTATTGGAAAATCAGATGATTTGCAACAACAACGAACATAGAAAAAAGTTTTCATCATAATCCATTGTCTATTGACGTAGCGCAATAGAGTTGCTTAGAAAAATCTCCTTTAAAGTCATAATCTAGGTACATACATATTTGACATATTTGTTTCAAATCCTAATATTTTGATCCCTGGGCCTTAACAACCTAAATGTTTCAAGTCTGAAGAAGCCTGTTTCAGCGCATCAAAATTTTCTAAGAAAGCTCCTTAAATCTACTTAAAATGATCACAGTTACAAAGAAGGAGCCAAAAAATAATTACAAGATTCAAACTTTTACACTCTTAAAATACAGTAATTTAATAAGAACATAGATATTTTGACAAGAGTGCAATTAACAACAATAGTTATAGTAATGTTTTAGGGTAAACATTGAAACATTAGTTTTAGGTCTATTTTCCATCATCTTTCAGAGGATAATGAGCTTACTGGCTTTTACAATAATCAAAATCTAAGAGATTGATTTAAAAGGTGTTTGAAAAACTTTTTGTTTGAGGAGAGAAACTGAAGAAAAAAAATCTAGAGGATTTTATGTAGAGGGTAAATCAAAAGGAAAAAATGACTGTTTCAGACTAAATGAATGGAAGCGGTGTCAAAAAGTAGCCCAACATCTTCAGGGTCACTCTGCTGGTCCTTCTTCCCGTAAATACAATTACTTCAGAGGACAGCAGATAAGCACTTGTGTATTGCCTGTGTGTGGTAGACTTCAACATTAGACTCGACAAAGGGCTGGTAGAAAACGAGTGTGGCTTGCTTGTGCCTTGTCTTTTGGCTGCCCTCCACAGGCAATATGTGACTGGAGCATACATTGCAGTCTGGCTTGCTTGTGTCTGTCAAAGTGGCATGCAGATAGTTGAACTGGCACCCGGGCAACTCTGGGAGGCAGCAGTGGAGACACTCGGAGTGCTCTGTCTGCCAGTTCTGTCACAAGGGTCTGGGAGTCTCAGCCTGGTAGATGAGTAAGTAATGTCAGCTAAAGCCAATCTTCCAAAATCCAGCGCACAGAATAGAGATTGTAGGATCTCTATTCTGTGGTCCAGTGTGGCTGTTTAAATTAGGGTTGCCAACTCCTTGAAATGGCAATAAGGAACAGGGGACAGGGACGGAGGTTGGATGGACGGGGCGGCATGGGCATAACAAATATAATGTGCCTTACACTATACACACACACGCACACGCGCACACACACACACACACACACACACACACACACACACACACACACATATATATATATAATAAAATAAGGAATCGTTCCTTATATATATATATATATAATATAATAAGGAACGATTCCTTATTTAAGGAACGGTTGGCAACCCTAGTTTAAATCCACAATTCAACTTTGGCTTTGCCAGATCCACACTTGTGTGGTGATAATACAAGCATCACATCTATATACTTCATAGCATAGCGTGGATAGCATTGTATTGTGTCGGCATACCTATATGACGAAAGCCCAGAGAATTTCAGATTCATCAAACATGGGTTGATCAAGTTGATGTCTGACAGCTTAGGGGTCAGAGCCCTGAAAGTCTTAACTGTCCAAAAAACTCTAGTGCCTTACCCATAACAGTGACATATGAGGGTAGGAGAGCTGTAGTAATACTGGATGGGGGACTGTTTTGTTCATAGCTTGGATGACTTATTTCACTTTGAAAGGAATGGCTGTAATGAATTTACTTCGCCAATTAAAAGATAATTCTGTTTTCTGAGGACCCTTAACAGGAACCTTGATGAGAAGAGTTAGATTTTTGGGCATTTTTAGCCATCATTTGACAGGACAGTAGAGACAGACAGGAAAGAGAGTGAGGAGAGTAAGTCAGGACAAACAGTAAATGTCTCAATGCATGCTCAATAATCCAGGTGTAGAAATCCCAGAAAAGTTGAATCAGTTCATCAAGTTCAGACTAAAATTGGTGTCCAGATGAACTGATTTAACTTTTCTGGGACATGCTCTAAAGGTCCCATGGCTGGATTCAAACCCAGGACACTGTGATCAGACTAAGCCTATATGGTACATGTATAACTACTGGCTGACACACCCGTATAAGAGGAAATACTGAAGAGAAGTTGTGGGATTTCTGTTGACTTTGTCCTTTCTAAACTAGTTA
Organism: Lampris incognitus; assembly: GCF_029633865.1. Taxonomy (NCBI): domain Eukaryota; kingdom Metazoa; phylum Chordata; class Actinopteri; order Lampriformes; family Lampridae; genus Lampris; species Lampris incognitus. The sequence goes on along the minus strand of NC_079217.1, from coordinate 18,684,114 downwards.
ACTTTGAGGTGCAGAACAAGCTAAACCTCATATATTTTCCTCAGTATCATTGGGGTATTAACACCTCAGGTGTTGGGTTAAGTGCAATGGTAGTTTGGGTTAGTCAGGTTGACAGACATTTCTGTCAAACCAAATTATTCTTTCTGCTCTGTATGAGTACAGGCAGTCCCCGGATTACAAAGGAGTTCCATTTTTGAGTCTGTTCATAAATTGAATTGGTATGTAAGTCAGAACAGTTACATACAGTTCACATCTAGCGTCAATTAGTCAAATGTTTGTCTTAGTATATTTTACCTAAAACATCATAAGTATAATAATGCCGTAATAATAATAAATGTTATTACAGCACAGTATTTATAATTGAGAGAGAGAATGTGTGTATAGGTATAAAAAACATTGAAGAAACATTTCTTATATTTCAAACTTTCAACCTGCCACTGTCCCCAGAGTGGGTCATGACCGACAGAGGCCAGCTGTTTGATGCCAGAAACGAGAGCTCACTTGGGGCTCACCGCCCTGCCTCACTGGGTAAGTGAAAAAACGATGAGCGTTTCACATCTCGCTGAACATATTATTTTACTTTCACTCTAATCGTGATCGTTTTCCTTTTCTTCGATGCATCACCATCACTTGCATCAGATTTACGCTTTGAAGCCATGATTATGAGGGTAAACACGAAAAACTTAAGTCAAAACACAATGCACACAACGTTTACGTGATCTGACTCATTCTCCCTCGGGCTGACGAACCGCCTAGTTTTGAGCCACAGTGTTTTGAGCGTCATGCAAAGTAGTCCATCCGTTCATTAGTACAAACCATTGAGTGTAACTTGATTTTTTAAAATAATAGGCTTTACAGAGGTCGGTTTGTAAGTATGGGCGTTCATAAGTCGGGCATTCATAACCCAGGGACTACCTGTAGTTGGTTTCCAGTAATAAAGCCAGGATTGGGAGCAGGGACATGGGTTGTCAGGATGGTGGAGGCATAGCTATTAGTTTCCTCGATGATTGCCTAAAGTGTGGAAGATGAAAATAGGGCAAAGGAAAAAAAAATCACAAGGGCCTTTACTGTTCCAAATCATCTGAGGCCTAGCTCTGGTTACAGCCTTCCTCCTCTCTTTCCCTCTTCTGATGTCATTACTTTGGTTCTTGAGTACTCCTCAAGAGCGATGTTCCATTTAAATGTTAAACAAGTTTTAAACAAACTCCTGAAATGTTGAGAAGATTAAAATGCAAATCATTTGTGTATTCATAAACTGGTTTTAAGTGATTAAACAATCTCCCTATTCCCATCCAAGTAAATCCCCATCAAAATGCTTTCCGTTGTTCTTTATCACAGACATATTAATACTTCCACCTCAAATGAGTGTGAAACTGTTTACTTTGTGATACTTAGGAGTTTGATCAATATTTCTGTTTTAATTCAGCTTTCCTTGTTAACAACTTAAAAATACTCATATAAACAGCTTGATGGAGACACATTAATTGTATCTCCTCTTCCCTCTCCTCACCTTTCCCCTCCCTCTCACAACCCAGATGCACTCAAAGCAATAAATGACGCATGTAATTTGATGCGCCTTATTTGACGCTTCTGTGGCACACTGCAGACAGAAATTTGCCTCCAAACAGGTAATTTGTGGCAGCAGAGACCATCAAAAAAGATTTAGGATTAAAGATTTCCTTTATTGTTGTTGCACAAAGTACAACAAAATTGTGTTTGCCATTCCTAATTGATACATTAGAAATAATTAAAAATGATAAAGTATAACCTAAGCAATACTATATAGATAATCTAGACAAATAAATATCGTGCAAAGTGAGCAGAGTGCATTGTCAGTCAATAAACAGTGTGTGCGTGTGTGTGTGTGTGTATGTGTGTGTGTGTGTGTGTGCACGTGGGGGGGCGACATACAATGGATATAAAGACTACACATCCCCTATTACAATGGCAGGTTTTGTGATACAAAAAAATGAAACCAAGGTAAATTATGTCAGGACTTTTTCCACCCATAATATGAAATTGCAACCTATAAAAATAAAGTGAAAAACAATCAGAAACATCTTGGGGGAAAAAAATGAAAAACACGTTGCTTACAATAACCTGGTTGCATAAGTGTGCACATCCTTTATAACTGGGATGCGGCTGTGTTCAGAATTAACCAATCACACCCAAACTTGTGGAAAGCAGTCGCTAGGACACTGAGCAAACCAGTATATAAGGAATCATTTTCATAACTACTTAGATAGTTACTGTGTGATGTAACATGCGTTCATTCTGTTTAAGTATTTTAGCACCCCCAATAGGCCATTAAATAGAATGCAGCCCAGTCCTGTTATTTTAGATGTTTGCATTCTAATTGGTTGTTTAGAGTCACGTTATTGTCGATCACATGATCGGTTAGAGTTTGGCGGCCATTTCATGTGAAGCAAGCTAGAGAACGGCATGGTATAAGACCTCTCTTTCCATCTGGCTCCATCTCCCTGTGTAAGCCTTGGCAAAGCTTTGTTTTGTGAGTAGACTAGTTTATCCATGTTTATAGAAATTGTTTCTGCTCATATTTCATTGTATTTCAGTTATTTACATTATTGGCAGTACAGTGGCACAGTTTTTAGTGTGGTCGCCTCACAGCAAGAAGGTTCTGGGTTCGAGCCCCAGGGTAGTCCAACCTTGGAAGTCGTCCTGGGTCATCCTCTGTGTGGAGTTTGCATGTTCTCCCCATGTCTGCGTGGGTTTCTTCCGGGTGCTCCGGATTCCTCCCACAGTCCAAAGAAATGTAGGTCAGGTGAATCGGCCATACTAAATTGCCCCTAGGTATGAATGGGTGTGTGTGTGTGTGTGATGGCCTGGCGGCCTGTTCAGGGTGTCTCCCCACCTGCCGCCCAATGGCTGCTGGGATAGGCTCCAGCATCCCTGAGAGCAGGATAAGCGGTTCGGATAATGAATGAATGAATGAAAATATTTACATTATTTCATAGACACTTTATATTGATTTATTTACAGTTTCACACTACTACAAACAATTTGACCTCATGGAAACACTGTATCTTCAATAAATGGACGTACAAGTGCACACTGACAACTCACTTTATGCTCCTTCCTTACTGAAGATACCCAGTGCTACTTCAGTAAAGTTCAAGCGTTTAGCTATCTGGTGAAGTGTGCCTTGATACGCGCTCAGGTGCCAGAATAGTGGAAAAACAATATCACAGCAGGTTCTACACAGCAGACTCCCTCGGGAAAGAGAGAAGTATTCTTCATTAGTGGCTCCAGTTGTGAAAGCCTGATCTCCCCATAAAGCTACATGATGGATGCTATTCCACCCACAGTAGAACAGCAGGTAGCTAATTCAGCGAATGAGAGCTGTGGTACTAGGTCTGTAGCTGGTGGCTCCTGCTCAAGCACAAACATGTCTTCTGTTACCTTAGCTGCAGCTAAAGCATGGGCTAAAGTGTTAGCTACACATGCCCGCACAGCCTTTGGACAGAAAGAAAATGAATTATTATTAGAAAAAGCCAGGATGGATGCTACCCTCGCCATGCTAAAGCTAAACAAAGAGATTGCAGCAGAAGCAGAGGCTGAAGCTCTCGAGTCTACTGCAGCAGAATTGAAGAGAGGCCCCAGAGCCTCAAACATCAGCTCTCTCCCACCTCAATCTCCACAAGAAAGAACCAGCGAGTACATTGAGTGTCATACCAAAGCAGCCTATGAGCCCACACTCACCGACCCAGAACATCGTCAGCCTCAGCAATGCAACCCTGTCACCTTTGACAGTGCCACTCCAGATCTCTACAATAGTGGCCTCAACAGGGCTAGACCACATATTTCAACCATCCAGCCACTGAAACCAGATGCTGGGGCTAATCCTCATAGCCTCTACCCCATGAGGTCACATCAGCCAGTCTCACCCGCTCACCACAAACCAGCTCATTATATTCTCTCTGCAGACTACTCAGGGTTTAGTGATCTCGATGGGAACTGTTGAACTCTAGTCTCACCAAATTTGACGATCGACCTGAAAGCTACTGGGCATGGAGATCGAGCTTCCTGAACTCCATAGAAGGAACAAAACTTACCTGCAGCAAATAAAAGAGCTTGATCTTCTAACTAAGCCCACAGTCTTCAGCACACATCAAGAGGATTAGAGCCATGCATGTCAATGATTCAGCTCAAGGTCTGAGAATGGCATGGTCTCGTCCTCAGGTGTAATGGGTCACCAGAGATGATGGAGAAGGCTCTCTTCAACAGAGTGGAGCAGGTCAACAACAAGGATCCTCAGAAGCTCAGAGAGCTTGGTGACTTACTACAGGAGCTAGTATCAGCACAGCAGGAGGGCAACTTAGCTGAGATAACTTGCTTGGACACCGCTAGAGGCCTGAACCCCTTAGTGGAGAAGTTGCCATTCGGGCTCCAAGAAAAATGTATTTCTCAGGGGAGTAATTACAAGCTACAATACAAGGTGCATTTCCCACCATTCGCCTACTTTGCTGATTTTGTCTCCAGTGAGGCATACATCTGCAATGACCCAAGTTTCTCTTTGTCTTCTTAAGCTGCTCAAACAACAAAGCCAGACAACACAGAAGATTAGTATCCCCAGAAATGTTATCCTCGCATGTGCAGATGGCATCTGGATAGTTGGAGCCAAGAGAAGCATCGTGAGTCATTTGCACAAGTGTGTGACGTGTAACAAGTGCCGAGGTAAGACAGCCGAGCAAAAGATGGCTGATCTCCCTTCAGATCGGCTAAGCATGGAACCGCCCTTCACCAATGTAGGCATCGATGTATTTGGCCTTTGGAGTATCTCTACTCGATGCACCTGTGGAGGCACTGCCAACAGCAAGAGGCGGGCACTTATCTTCACCTGCCTCAGCGTGCATGCTGTCCATATAGAGCTCATCGATGCCATTGAAACATCGAGGTTCATAAATGCTCTTACTCGATTCCTTGCCACTCGGGGTCCCATGAAGCTGATCTGTTCTTTTTTTTTTATAACTTTGTTTATTGAATTTTCCGCACAATCAACATTTACAAAATAATTGTCCTCATAAGTTGTACAGCTTGAACACAAAACACATCCAACAATACACTAACACACCAGAATACAATGAGGAATAAAAACACACCCTCAAAGGAGAAAAAAAAATAATCAAATCAAAGCAAAACAAATTAACTAAAATAAATAAATAAATAAATAGATAAATACAAGTACACATATTCCAATGCACTTGTCCGCAGGCCAGCCAACCCAGCACAGTCCCTCACAGACATCATGTACACATACACCCTGCCTCCTTCATCACCGGAGCTTGCCACGCCCCCACCTCCATCCAACAAGGACATCAATAAAAAGGAAAAAATATGTATATATATATACACACACATCACTCTGGAATAACAGGGAAATGAAGTCGCTTAACATAGGAAAAGAAGGGGGTCCACATTGCCCAGAATTTGTTTAGAGACCCTTTGAGTGTGTGCCTAATTTTTTCCAGCTTTATACAATTTAAAACAGACTTAATCCAAAGAGCATGAGAAGGGGGTACAGAGGATTTCCAACTAAGCAAAACCAATCGTCTCGCCAACAGGGTAACAAAGGCAATAAAATCCTTATTAATATTGGTCAGTTGCAATGTGGGCGAGGGCACCCCAAATAGCGCAATAAAAGGGTCTGGTTTGATCTGTGTGTCACATACTTCTGAAAGTGTGCTAAAAATATCAGACATAAAGGTACGGACAACCCCAGCTGAGGTTGATAAAGTAGTAGATTTAGTGGAGGATCGATCCAAATGTGGGTCCAACCAGCAGTTAAAGTCACCGCCTATGATCAGCATATGGGAGGACATATCAGGGAGTGTGGAGAAAACCAATTTGAAAAAATCACCATTGTCCCAATTAGGACCATAAACATTAACAAGAACCACCTTCGTATCGAATAACCTACCACTGACAATTACATATCTACCATTGGGATCAGCTATCACATTAGAACATGTAAAAGGTACTGATTTGTGAAGTAAGATAGCCACCCCTCTTGACCTACTCTGAAATGAGGAATGGAACACCTGACCCACCCATCTGCACCTAAGTATTGAGTGTTGTGATACCTTGAGATGAGTTTCTTGGAGGAAGATAATGTGAGCTTTCAACTGATGGAGGTGGTGGAGAACCCTACTGCATTTAACTGGGTTGTTAATGCCCCTACAATTCCAAGTGAGAAAATTAAAACCATTCCCTCCAGCAGGATGAGCTACGTCAGGCTGAGTCATGTCTTAAGAGAGAGAGGACATGTTAAGGACAAGGCATAATGCAAATTAAATATTTTGGCTGACCTCAATAGTGCAAATTCAAAAAACAAAAACAAGTGACAAAACACAAGAAAACAAAACACAAATACAGAAGGAAAAAAACCCTCCCACAAAATCCCTCTTGCCGAAGCATCTCCCCAACTGAGATGCAAGCAAACCCCTAAATACAAAAAACCTTTAGAGCAAAGCATACCAACTTAGCTAGCTTACTCTTAGCTACCTGAGATTTGTGACCATTGAACTAGAATAAAGCAAATGTGCATAAGTCGGTCTCCAATAACATTAGGACCCGAGGAAAACTAACTCAGTTAAGAGAGGTACAAAATCTATAAAGTGGCAAAATTGAACTTCAACCATGTAAACAACCAAATACTGGCAGTGCAGGCAGCTCAGATCAAAACAAAATGAAATGAGAATGACAAAAATAGTAGGCAGTAATGTAAGTGGAATAAAATATATCTCCACATTATATCACCTTAATGTGAGTAGTCCGCTGTATACTCAACATGTATTGAAAATAAAAATAAAAAACCCACTACATTCAAGTGTCAACAATGAGCACTGCAAGGCTAGCTTCACTCTCCAACATGTACTGAAAATAAAAAAACAGCTGCGTTCAAATGTCAGCAATGAGCACTGCAAGACCAACTTCACTAGCTAATCTGCCTACCAGCTAGCCCGCTAACTAGCCTGCTAACCAGACCAGCCAACTGATATTTTGAGCTACAGACCCGGCGGTGGCATGACAGCTTTTTTCACCCTGTTTTTGATGAAATCGGCCGCAACAGCCGGGTCCTCAAACCTGTGTGTGGAGCTGTCCGGCAGGGTCAGTCTCAGAACCGCAGGGTAGATGAGACCATACTTCACGCCGGGGCAGGCGCGCAGCTGGCGCTTCACATCTCCGAAGCTAGCTCGCTTCTTGGCCACAGCCGTGGTGTAGTCCGGAAATATCGAGACTCTTCTGCCCTTGTAGAGGAGAGGAGACGCATCTCCAGATCTCTTCAGCATGTCGTTCTGGACGTGAAAGAAATGCACCCTGATGACAAATGGTCGCGGAGGTTCACCCTCCCGGGGTCGGCTCCGCAGGGTGCGATGGGCCCGGTCTAGCATCGGCTTCTCATCCAGGCCGAGCAGCTCCTGAAGCAGCCCGGCTACGAATTCTGTCGGTCGCGGCGGGCCCTCCACTCCCTCCAGTATTCCCAGAAGACGGATGTTGTTCCTCCGCATTCTACTTTCCAGGTCCTCGCATCTGTTGTCCAGGTATGTCACCCTAGTTGTTAGTGAGCCGACGTTCGCCTCTAGCTCGGTAATCCGAGTGCTGTGATCTGTAGCACTGCGCTCCAGCTCCGATAAAACGACTCCATGTGCGTCGAGTTTATTCTGGATCCTCTCGATAGATCTTTTAAGCTCGTCTTTGACCAGTATCATCTCTGATCTGAGAGTGGTAGCTGAAGTGTCAATCTTACTGAAAATATCGGTTTTGAGGGAGCCCATCATGGATTGTAGCATTTCCGCGGTCAGTACTGTCATGCTGTCAGCACTAGCTGTAGCACCCGATGTTGGGAGCGGATCAGATTCAGGAGAGGGCGCAGGCTTATTGCGGCCTGCTCTTGCAGACTCCGTTTTCGGTCGATTAGATGTCATTTCACCTTCAAAGTCCTCAAATATAGTGTGAATCGTTTAAAGGACTCTTTAGACGCTTGACCACCAAAGACATGCACGATTTAGCGAGATTAAATATATAAATTTGGTCACTAACTCAGGAGCAATAGAGAAACGTGTCCTACATCCTCGACGTCCCGGCCACGCCCCCCAAGCTGATCTGTTCTGACTGTGGCACAAATTTCAAGGGAGCCTGCAGAGCTGAAAGTACTCCTAAAAGATGACAAAGAGCCCAACATCTCCAGGTTCCTCAATGAAGAAGGCTGTACATGGATCTTTAATCCACCTAATTCCTCTCACATGGGTGGCATGTGGGAGAAGACAATTGGGGTCTCCAGGAGGATTCGGGATTCCATGATGTCCCAGACTCTACCCTCTCATCTTACCCTGGAGGTTCTGTCAACATTCATGGCAGAGGTATCCACCATAATCAATGACAGACCTCTGACAACCATCTGAATGGATGCTAACGCTCCGTTACTCCAACCGTGATCCTTAGCCAGAAAGTTTGCAGTCCTCATCCTCCTCCAGGGTGCTTCATTGATGCAAATCTAGACCGTCAGCATTGGAGAAGAGTTCAGCACTTGGCCAATACCTTTTGGGAGAGGTGGAGGTGCAAATATCTCGCTACACTCCAGAGTCGTTCCACATGGCAGAAGAGCCGTCCCAACTTCCATGAAGGAAACTTAGTCCTTCTTCAGGTTACCCAAGTGAAGAGAAACCAGTGGCCCATGGCATTGGTCATGAAAACCTTCCCTGAAAGTGACAGTAAGGTCAGGAAGTTGGAGCTCAAGGTCACCAGAGGAGGGACCTCCAAGATCTTCCTCCAGCCCATCACTGATGTTATGGTACTCGTGTCCCCTTAGGGTTATATAGACTCTTACTTACCCCCAAGTGTTTAGTCTTTCATAGTGGTATTGTGTTGAATACCAGGCAGGGAGTGTGATGTAATATGCGTTCATTCTGTTTAAGTGTTCTAGCAACCCCTATAGGCCATTAAGTAGAATGCAGCCCATTCCTGTTATTTTAGATATTTGCATTCTAATTGGTTGTTTAGAGTCACGTTATTGTCGATCACATGATCGGTTAGAGTTTAGCGGCTATTTCATATCAAGCAAGCTAGAGAACTAGGTTCAAGTCCGATAGGACATGGTAGGTGTCAGGCAGTGCACAAAGACGATGCATAGGGTGCATAGAAGTGATTTTTTTTATATATATACCATCGGTTGTAGAGATGTTCGAGAAAGAGCTGGGTCTTAAACTTCTTAAAGATGGAGATGGACTCAGCGGATCGAATAGAGTTTGGTAACCATTCCACCACCAGGGAACTTCAGGAGAAGAGTCTGGCTAGTGACTTAGGGACCCACTGTGGCAGAACCGCCAGGCACTTTTCATTGGCAGAGCGTAGTGAGCGGGACTGAGTGTAGACCTGAATGAGGGAGTTCAGGTAGATGGGAGCCGTTTTTGTTGCTGTTTTGTTTGCGAGATTTAAGGTTTTGAATTTGATGCAGGCAGCAACTGGGAGCCAGTGGAGGAATATGAACAGTGGAGTGACATGTGCTGTTTTGGGTTGGTTGAAGACCAGACATGCCGCTGCGTTTTGGATCATGTGCAGAGGTTTCAAAGCGCATGCAGGGAGTCCTGCCAGTAAGAAGTTGCAGTAGTCAATACGCGACATAACTAGAGCCTGTACCAGGAGTTGTGCTGCATGCTCAGACAGGTAGGGTCCAATTTTCCTGATGTTGTACAAGGCAAATCGGCACGACTGAGTAATCAAGGCCATGTGAACCTTAAAGGTTAGTTGGTCATCAGTCATGAGACCTAGGTTTCAGGCAGACTTTGTGGATATGAGTTGGGTTGATCCAAGCTGGATATTAATCTGCTGTTGTAATGATGGACTGGCTGGGATGACAAGTAGTTCAGTCTTAGGAACACTTTATTATTCAGGAACAATTTATTTGTCATTTCACCTCATGTGCTTGTTCACATGAAATGAAACGAAATACCATTTCCCCCAGCCCACAGCAGTGCAATATACAGACAAAAACACATTCAAGAACTACAAGAACACACACACACACACACGTCATCAGAACTGCCGGTCTGCATGGGCTAGCAGTTAGCTTAACCTGCCCTACTTCTGCGTCCTGTCAGACTGCCCTCTGTGTTACCTTCTCAGGTGCAGCTCCAGTCAAGGCCGCAGTCCCTGGGCCCACAGCGCAGCAGACCAAGCTCTTACAGCCGATCCAGCGCCAGCTTTTCCAGCCAACAAACAAAGACAAAAACTTAGACACAGACATGGTCAAAGCCACTGCATTGACAGTACTGAGTGAGGCCGCTGCAAATGTGAATTTGCGCCGCCATCTTCCCACACTGGTACTGGGTGAGGCCACTGCGAACGTGAATTCGCGCCGCCATCTTCCGGTGTGGCTAGGTTAGATAGATTAAGCTGAAGGTGGTGTTCTTTCATCCATGCAGAGATATCCGCAAGGCAGGATGATATCCGTGCTGAGACTGTGAGGTCATCTGGTGGGAATGATAGGAAGAGCTGAGTATTGTCAGCATAGCAATGGTATGAGAAATCATGAGAGCGGATGATTGCACCAAGTGAAGAGGTGTATATTGAGAAGGGGGGGGGGCGAGCACTGACCCTTGAGGTACCCTGTGGTTTAGCCGTGCAGTTTGGACACTTCTCCCCTCCAAGATACTTTAAAAGATCTCCCTGAGAGGTAGGACTTCAACCAGTGGAGGGCAAATCCTGAGATACCAAGCTCAGTGAGTGTGGAGAGGAGGATTTGGTGGTTAACCATGTCAAAGAAAGCTGACAGATCTAGCAGCAGTAAAGCTGAGGACTGACCAGCAGCTCTAGCCAAACACAGTGATTCTATTACCGACTGGAGTGCATTCTCGGTAGAGTGACCCCGTTTAAAGTCTGACTGATTCGGATCATACAGATTGTTCTCAGAAAGGAATTCAGAGACTTGGTTAAAGACCATGCATTCAAGTATTTTTGATAGAAAGTAAGATTCTGTAGTATTCAACCTGGGCTGGGTTGAGTGTAGGTTTTTTGAGCAGCGGGGTGATCCAAGCTTGCTTAAATGTGGTGGGGAACACACCCGTTGTAAGTGAGGAGTTGATGATATGTGTGTCTGCGGGGTTAAGTGCAGGAGAAATGATTTGTAGGAGGTTGGATGGTATTGGGTCGGACAGGTAGTAGGATGGGAGTCCAGCAGAAGCTTGGAGACATCCTCCCCGGTCAGGAGGGAGAATGAGGTGAGTGAGGCACTGTTAGCTGGCAGCAGCAGATAGAGTTGGTCAGGCTCACAGAACTGGTTGCTGATGGCAAAAGCCTTATCAGTAAAGTACGAGGCGAACATATCAGGAGTGAGCAGAGTGGGGGTCGGAGGCAGATTGAGGAGTGAGTTAAAAGCAAAAAACATTTTTCGAGCATCAGTGGCGCCACAGATCTTGTTCTGATAGTAAGTGGTCTTAGCTGTTTTTAAGCTGAAGGAGAATGACGCTAGGAGATGCTGGTAGTAACTGAGGTCAGTGGACTCCGCTTTTATGTCATTTTCTCTGTGCTGCTCTGAGCCCCGCCCTTTGCTCTCTGCTGACCTCAGTGAGCCATGGACGGGGGGGGGGGGGGGATTATGGGCAGATTTGGATGCTAGAGGGCAGGGATTAAGAGAGGAGGCTAGTGAGGAACAGAGTGTGTCTGTCTGTAGCCTCATTGACTGGGAGTGAAGAGAATTCATTATGAGAAGGCATGGAAGAGAGAGCTGGGTCGGTGTAAGGGACTGAACATTTCAGTGGAAGGAGACCCTTTGTGGAGGAACGTGAGGATGTTCCAGTAAGGGGGCTGTACATTGAATAAAGAAGTGGTCTGACAGATGTAGGGGGGGTGACCGTCAGATTTGCTGTGGAGCAGTTCTAAGTCAAGATCAGATCACGAGTATTGCCTGCTTTGTGTGTGGGAGCAGTGGGGACCTGACTGAGGTCAAAGGATGACAGAAGAGACAGGAAGTCAGTCACTCTGGTTTTTTCAGTAAGGATATCATGTTTCCTATGACAATCAGTGGTGTGTCATCGTCAGGAATGGCTGAGAGTAACATGTCTAGTTCGACTACAAAGTTCCCCAGTTGACACCCTGGTGGGCGGTATATGACAACCACAAATAGCTTAATAGTAGTAGCAGCCATGATTGCATGGTATTCAAAGGAGGAGTTGTTGCTTAGTGGAGAAATCTTAGTGAATTTCAGATGTGATTTTTTTCAATAATGGTGAATGATAGGGATGTCTTTGTTGCACATGGTGGGTGAGGCAGGCAAGGAGAGAGAATAGTAGAAAAGGTAAATTACCAGTCAGTGTCCTTGCTTGGTGGTCTTACACAGGTAGACTCACAGGTCTTTGGTCTTAACACAATGAGGGCTGACACACAAGGGCTGATACTTCCACTGACGCTACAGCACAGCTGTGTGTTTAAATACCAGCAAGTACCACAGCTGAACCTGCCCGTCAGATTTTCACAATAAAGGAAGCAATAAAGGGCGCGACCCGCGTCTGCTGACCCAGCTGTTGAAGTTCAAAGAGTGAAATTATCAAGTGCTCTGCACAAGAAAGCCTGATAATGACCTAAATTCGAATCAAAACTAAAAGCAAGTTTTAAATCAGTTACCAAACTGATCAGTTTGGTAACTAAATTTGGTAACTGATTTGGTAACTAAATCAGTTACCAAATGACTGCAATCTCCTATGTTCAAGATCAGAGCTGGTTCTGCTGGGTTTAGTTCAATCTCTCTTATATGCTGTTAGTGAAAATCCTGTCCACGTCTGAAAGGAAAGCAATAGAGGGCGCGACCCATGTAGGCTGACCCAGCTATTGAAGTTCAGAGAGTTTATTTACAGTTTCACACTACTACAAACAACTTAACCTCATGGAAACACTGTATCTTCAATAAATGGATGTACAAGTGCACGTTGACAAATCACTTTATGCTCCTTCCTCATTGAAGCTACCCATTGCTACTCACTTTATGCTCCTTCCTCATTGAAGCTACCCAGTGCTACTTCAGCCCAGTTAGTGTTTAACTATCTGGTGATGTGTGCCTCGCTACATGCTCAGGTGCCAGAATATACTGACTGCTCAAACGATCAAAATGATTATGTAGAAACAGGAGTATACATCCCAAAATTTCAAATTCATTTAGATAATAGAATTACAGATAAATTATCGGTTTATACAGCTGAGATGATGGCAGTGATTGTTGGTCTTCAGTGGGTGGAAGAAGTGAGGCCAGACAGGGTGGTATTGTGTACTGACTCTGCAGCAGTACTTTTAAGTTTACAGACTATGACGTTAATCAGAGAAGATCTTGTGTTTGACATTTTTCAATGTTTATTTAGAATTCAAAGACTGCGAATAGATGCAGAATTTTGTTGGATACCTGCTCGTGTGGGAGTAAAGAGCAATGAATTTGCAGACAGGATGGCTTAAAGATCACTAAGAATGAGGCATATCACTGACATACCATTTGGAAAAGGGTAAGGTAAAGCACTAACAAAAAATACCAGAACTTTGGCAGAAAAAGTGGGATGAGGATAAGGGCAGAACATACTATAGAATACAAAAGACAGCACAGAGTGTTAATGGGAGATATAGACGAGAGAAGGCAGTTTTATCTAGGTTAGTTTGATCACACTGGTTTAAATAAGACTGTATTTCTATTGGGAAAATTAAATTCACAAGTGCGCACACTGTAATATGACTGAAAATCTGGAACACAAAATAATGCACGGTGACAAATATAATGAAGAAAGGGTAAGGTTGCAACAAAGGGTGAGACAGGCCAGATGAGGATGGCATTTGGAAGAGATATTAGGGTGTGAGAAACACAGAGAGGGGTAATAGATTTCATAATAAATACCGGAATATTTAAGAGAATATAGCTTTTTTTTTTTTAGACTATTGTAAACTAGATCCTGTTCTAATCCAGCCATTGAGGATGCACAAGCCAGTGCATTCTTAGTGCCGGTCCTAAGCACGGATAAATGGGGGGGTTGTATCAGGAAGGACATCCGGTGTAAAACCGTTGCCAAATCAAATATGCGGATCATAAATCAGATTTCCATACCGGATCGGTTGAAGCCCAGGTTACCAGTGACTGCCACCGGTACTGTTGGCCAGCAGAATGCCAATGGAAACTATGCTACTGTTGGGCAAAGGAAAAGGCATGTTCAGAGGCAGCAGGAGAGGAGGAACGGTAAGAGTGTGGCGGTGAGAATCAGAACTTTGAATGTTGTCACTATGACTGGTAAAGGAAGAGAGCTGGCTGATATGATAGAGAGAATGAAGGTAGATATACTGTGTGCAAGAGACCAGTTGGAAGGGGTGGAAGGCCAGGAGCATCGGAGGTGGGTTCCAACTCTTCTACCATTGTGCACATTGGAGGAGAAATGGGGTAGGGATAATTCTGTAGGAAGAGTATTTAAAGATTGTGTTAGAGGTGAAGAGAGTGTCACACAGACTGATGAGTATGAAGCTGGAAATCGAAGGTGTATTGATGAATGTTATCATACCCTGAAAGTTGGGTGTGAGATGGAAGAGAAAGAAGAATTCTGGAGTGAGCTGGATGAAGCGGTGGAGAATGTACCTAAGGAGGGGAAAGTGGTGATTGGAACAGACTTCAATGGGCATGTTGGTGAAGAGAACAAAGGTGTTGAGGAGGTGATGGGCAGGTATGGTGTCAAAGAGAGGAATGTGGAAGGACAGAAGAGGAAGAACACAGGGGGACATATAAGAGTAGAATAAAGTGTACACCAATGGACTATATCTTATGTAGGAGATGTGATCTGACAGGAATTGGAGACTGCAAGGTGATGACAGGGGAGAATGTAGCTAGGTAGCATCGTATGGTGGTCTGTAGGTTGACTTTGGAGACCAAGAAGAGGAAGAGAGTGAAGGCAGAGCCAAGAATCAAATGGTGGAAGTTGTAGAAGGAAAACTATTGTGTGGAGTTCAGGGAGGACTTACGACAGGCACTGGGTGGTAGTGAAGAGTTGCCAGATGGCTGGGCAACCACTGCAGAAATAGTGAGGGAGACAGCTAACAAGGTATTTGGTGTGTCATCTGGAAAGAGGAGGAGACTTGGTGGTTGAATGAGGAAGTACAGCAAAGTATATAGAGAAAGAGGTAGGCAAAGAAGAAGTGGGATAGTCAGAGAGATGAAGAAAGTACAAACCCCAATTCCAATGAAGTTGGGAGGTTGTGTAAAACGTGAATAAAAACAGAATATATTGATGTGCAAATCCTTTTCAACCTATATTCAATTGAATACACTACAAAGACAAGATATTTAATGTTCAAACTGATAAAATTTATTGTTTTTTGCAAATATTCACTCATTTTGAATTTGATGCCTGCAACACGTAAAGGCGTATGGTGGGTTGTATGAGAGGTTAGACACTAAGGAAGGAGAAAAGGACTTGTACCGATTGGCTAGACAGAGGGACCGAGCTGGGAAGGATGTGCAGAGGGTTAAGGTGATCAAAGATAGAGATGGAAATACGCTGACAAGCGAGGAGAGTGTGTTTAGAAGGTGGAAACAGTACTTTGAGGGGCTGATGAATGACGAAAATGAGAGAGAGAGAAGGTTGGATGATGTGAGGATATTGAATCAGGAAGTGCAGTGGATTAGCAAGGAGGAAGTGAGGGCAGCTAGGAAGCAGATGAAGAGTGGAAAGGCGGTTGGTCCAGATGACATATACCTGTGGAGGCATGGAGGTGTTTAGGAGAGATGGCAGTGGAGTTTTTAACCTAGATTGTTTAACATAATCTTGGAAAGTGAGAGGATGCCTGAGTGGAGAGGAAGCATACTGGTACCAATTTTCAAGAACAAGGGTGATGTGCAGAACTGTAGCAACTACAGAGGTATAAAGTTGATCAGCCACAGCATGAAGATATGGGGAAGAGTAGTTGAAGCTAGGTTAAGAGAGGGGACAATTAGTGAGCAGCAGTATGGTTTCATGCTACAAAAGAGCACTAAAGATGTGATGTTTGCTTTGAGAATGTTGATGGAGAAGTATTGAGAAAGTCAGAAGGAGTTACATTGTGTCTTAATAGTTGTGATAATTGTTAGTTGATTAATCTTTGTAATATTCATCAGATTAGTGAATTGTCAGAGATGATTATCACAACCACTACTGTTATTGGAAGCAATTAAACAAACTACTACTACGTCTTTATGCATGCTCAATAATCTAAGTAAAAAAAACAAAGAACGTTGAATCAGTTCATCTGGACACAACATTTATTAACAAAAACGTTTCATCACTCATCTAAGTGACCTTTTCAGTCTAAACTGACTGCAGGTATCCCAACCCTTATAAACAGGCCCTGGTTAAGTGTGGTTATCCTAAAGTCTGTCAAAGCCAGGAGGATGCCAAAACAGTGCACCAGCAAATCACAGAGAGGAGAAGGACAACATCTGCCTAAGCGTAAACCAGTGGTGATTCCATATGTGACGGGAGTGTCGGAAAAGTTGAGACATGCATTTTCCAAACACTGCATCTCAGTTGCTTTCAAACCCCATAACACGCTGTGCCAGAAATTGGTGCACCGCAAGGATCAGGTCCCCTGGCACAAACAGAGCAGTGTACACTGTTAACATCTCAGGCCATGACTCCACAGTCTACACCTATCTACAAGCCAGTGGCCACTCTTTCAAGGATGAGGATGTGCACATCCTTGATGGGGAGGAATGCTGGTTTGAACGGGGAGTCAAAGAGGCCATCTATGTGAATAGGGAATGACCATCCCTGAACCGGGGGGGGGGGGGGCTAAGAGTACATCTGTTGCCATCTTACACTGCTGTGATTGAAAACATTCCCAAATTCTCTGTGAATAGTACACATGGCAATTGAAACTAGTTATTGGTCACGACCTATTTGCATGTGAAACTGATTGTTGGTTTCAGTTGTTATGCAACTCTATTGTTTACAAGGGTGGGGATACCTGCAGTCAGTTTAGTCTGAGGAGGGCACTTAGGTGAGTGATGAAACATTTCTGTCAATAAATGTTGTGTCCAGATGAACTGATTCAACTTTCTTTGAAACTACTACTACTTTCAACTGCTCCCATTAGGGGTCGCCACAGGGGATCACCTGTTTCCATCTCTTTCTGTCCTCTGCATCTTCCTCTCTCACACCAGCCACCTGCATAACCTCCCTCACCGCATCCATAAACCTCCTCTTTGGCCTTTCTCTTTTCCTCTTCTCTGGCAGCTCCATAATCAGCATCCTTCTCCCAATATACCCAGCATCTCTCCTCCACACATGTCCAAGCTATCTCAATCTTGCCTCTCTTGCTTTATCTCCAAACCGTCGAACCTGAGCGGTCCCTCTAATATACTAGTTCCCAATCCTGTCCTCCTTCATCACTCCCAATGAAAATCTTAGCATCTTCCACTCTGCCACCTCCAGCTCTGCCTCCTGTCTTTTCGTCAGTGCCACTGTCTCCAAAGTATACAACATAGCTGGTCTCACAACTATCTTGTAAACGTTCCCTTTAACTCTTGCGGAAAACTTAAACAAAAAAGACTGCAATTTGCCAGTTGTAGTCTTTCATATTTTTTTTTCCTGTATTAGCTAGCTGGCAAATATTTTGGTATCCTACATAGAATGAAAACTTAATAAGAAATCAGAAATAAAAACAAACACACAGATTGAAAACAAACATTAAATTGATTACAACAGCTTGAATTATAAGAATCGATCAATCAACTATGTATGCACTTTAGCAGTAAGGTGAAATGTTTAGAATTTTTATAATGCTCATTGTCTGTAAATGGCTATAATCCAATGTGCCTACCTTAAGACGTCAGCATATTTTGAAAACAGCATGTTGACCTCTCTATTTGCATCTGGTAGCAGAAAGCGAAGGAAAAAGTGGAATAAATTCTCAGAATGCAAATTTAATTAGAATGACATGAAATTCCATTTAAAAAGTATTTAGATGTAATCAGACACAAATGCCACACATAATTGTGTGAGAAGACAGAATTTAACTCATGTCAGCTAGGGATAACATGGCAGTACACAGAGGAAGCATCTGATTTCAAAGTTTATGACTGAAAGGTCAGTTGAATGTCACCCATTTGATCTAGACAGTAGTTAAGAATACCATGGGTTTTTGTCATGAGCTTAGATACTAGTGCATGATTAGAATTATTTCCCAATGAAAATTCAATGAAGAAAAAAAAAAGAAAATTGCCCATGACCAGACCAAGGGCCTGTCTCACAAAACAAGTTTGACATAGTCAAGTTATCTTTGCCTTAGAGATTAAAAAAAAAAAATCCAACACCGACAGTCACGTATCACTGATCTCTCAAAAGTGGTTATCAACCTGCTCTATCAACTCGGGTTTTTTTTGTTTTTTTTTTAACCAGACTGTGTGTCTGTTCATGTAAAAGGAGTGTTGTCATTAACAATACTGGGCAAAATCAGCTATTTCCTAGCAGTGAATTTCTCTTAAAATCACATTCTGAAAACAAAAAGATAACTTGAACATTCTGACACCAAAAAGTAATGCTGTTGATTAGACACAAGAGAGGACTGACACAGGAAAATCAGATAATTTCAAATACATATGTATAAAGGTATATCAGTACACATCATTAAAGATATAGCAATGGCATGCATGGTTGCAACAAGTCACACAAACGATATAGGAAGCTTGCAAAAGAAGGATGTTGCCTTAGTATAAGAATCTTTATCTTTAAAAATCTGCCAGGAAAAGCAAGGGGACTTGCTAAACTTCCTTTCCTTTAATCAGGCCTTTCTCATTATCTGTGCATATATTTTTTCAAAAATGTTCAGTAGAAAACTTACATGGAGTACAATTCAAGTACGGCAGTGTATTTTCATGTGAATGTTATGAAAATCAAGCTAAAAGTAAAATAACTGCTGGTACACAGGATAAATAAAACATTTTATAAAACTTTTTAAAATAAAAAAAACAATTGAACCCAGCCCAATCACAGCCATTTTTGGATTTCCCAGTGAGGGCGTAGACATCACTATACCCCAAGCTAACTCTATAGCATTTGTCTGACTTCAAGCCCGGAGACTTATTCTTTGCAATTGGAAGCCTGATAAGCCCTCATCATTCACAATTTGGATCAAAGAAGTGCTTATTTTTAAATCCATTAGAAAAACTCAGATACAACAGAAGTAAGTCCTGTCAGAAATTTATGGATGTCTGGTCTCCCTTTATAGAATTCACTCTTGCTCTATCTTTTTTAGAAATACCAGAATAGATCTCTGTCTCCCCAGTTGCAGCAACTATCCTTTTATTCTAAGTATTAGCAATAAGAATGGGTGATGCTTTAATAATTCGGGATAATTTAGCTGGAATAAGTGCCTTATCCATGTGTTATTGTCGATGAGCCTGTCCGCCTATACTCAAATACAGTTGCAATCAAAATTATTCAACCCCCAATGCATATTAGGTTTATTGGCAAAATGTACATTTTTTCAGCTGTTTGCAATAAGCAAATTACACAATAACAGTTTAAATAGTTCAATAAAACTAATATTACAAGGGTTTTATCCAAATTCAATACAAAATGTTACTTTTAATGACTACTGCAGTCTCAAAATTATTCAACCCCCTGAATAGAATCCCTCATAAGAGCACACATTTGCAAATCAGGTGTTGTCTCAAGCACACCTGATGCAACCAATCAAGGGCTTCATTAGTTGTATCAAGTGTGCTTGAGATAGAACACACCAAATACCTGGACTGGCTAGGGGTTTGTTGACGGTGACGTTTGATTGCATGTTAGAAATATAGCTAAGTCAAGAGAATTGTCCAAAAAGTTAAGAGAAGAGATCACTGCCTTGCACAAACAAGGAAAAGGATACAAAAAGATGGCAAAGGCACTGACTGTTCCTAGAGATACAGTTGGAAGCATAGTTCGCAAGTTCAAAGTTAAAGGAACAGTGGCTACACTACCTGGACGTGGCAGAAAGAGGAAGCTATCAACGGCTGCCACCAGATTCCTGAGAAGGCAGGTGGTCAAAAACACTTGAGTGACTGCAAAAGACCTGCAGCAAGACTTGGTGGCAGCAGGCACTGAGGTTGCAGTTTGCACAGTAAGGCGCATACTCAACGCTGAAGGGCTCCATGCCTGAACTCCAAAACGTACACCACTACTGACCCAAAAGCACAAGAAAAGCCGGCTCCAATATTCTCAAAACCATATAAATAAGCCAAAGAGGTTTTGGGATTCTGTTCTGCGGAGCAATGAAACAAAACTGGAACTTTTCAGGCCTATGGATCAGTGGTATTTCTGAAGGAGGAAGAATGAAGCATACGCTGATAAGAACACCCTGCCTACAGTGAAGCATGGCAGTGGCTCGGTGATGCTCTGGGGCTGCTTTGCTTCCTCTGGCACTGGAAACCTGCAGCGTGTGGAGGGCAAGATGGAATCAATCAAGTATCAGGAAATCCTAGGAGAAAACATCATGCTGTCTGTGAGGAAGCTGAAGCTTGGGCGTCATTGGACTTTCCAACAGGACAATGATCTCAAGCATACCTCAAAGTCCACCAAGACGTGGTTTCCTGGAAGATTCTAGAGTGGCCGTCACAGTCGCCTGACTTGAACCCCATAGAAAATTTCTGGTGGTATTTGAAAAAGCTGGTTGAAGCACGCAAACACAAGAATATTAGTGAACTGGATGCAATTGCCCATGAGGAATGGGCTAAGATTCCTCAGGAGCACTGCCAGAAGCTGGTGTCTGGCTGTGCATCACATTTGCAGCAGGTCATAACAGCAAAAGGGTGCTCTACTAAGTACTAAAGAGGCTTGTCATGAAGGGGTTGAATAACTTTGAGACTGCAGTAGTCATTAAAAGTGGTATTTTGTGTTGCATTTGGAGAAACAACTTGTAATATTAGTTGTGTCGAGCTATTTAAATTGTTCTTGTTGGATTTGTTTATTGCAAACAGCTGACAGTTTGTAAATTTTGCCAATAAACCTAATCTGCAGTGGGGGTTGAATAATTTTGATTGCAACTGTATGTGTATTGAGATGTGTGGTTATGTACATCTCTTTATTTGTGTATAAGTAAGTACATATACTGTATATATCTCTGTGTCTGTATATGTGTGCATGTTTATGTGCATATATGTACTTAGCGCTAGGTGTCTGACTATTAAGTGGTTCCAACTGTAACACACAAAGCCCCTTTGTTTTCATACATGTTTAGTTGATGATTTTGTTTGTTTCTCTTTTCTTTTTTCTCTGACTTGCTTGTTTTTTTCTGTTGTTTTGATTTGTTTTGTTTTTTTGTGTCCAGGGGAGGGGGGGGGCGTTTTGATTTTTGTGTGTGTATTTTTGAGGAAAAAAAAAACAACCTATAAAGTCAAAAAAAAGAAAAGAGATAAGGACACAAATGTCAAAAATAAATTATAATCTATGAACAAATTGGGGGTACAGAGCAACAATATTCTTTTACAAATGAGAGTATTTAACAAAGACATTCAATGGTTTAATAGCTTTCAAATTGATCAAATTTCTAAATCCTTTCTTAAAACCATGAATGAGGTAGAGTTCTTCATTAATCCCAGATTTAGAATCAGAATAAGTTTTACTAGCCAAAATAAGTCTGTATACTTCGTTACAAAAAAACGTAATGCTCGCATGAAACACATGGACAAAATATGACTATATGAAGAAAACAAAAGATTGGTGGTCACATTATCTTTTTTTCAAAGGTAGATTTAGCCTGTGGCTTAGAGTACCACATCATGCTTACCTGCAACTGCAGCCTCAAGTAAACCTGTCGAATCCAGAGTTCCTGAATTGGTCGAAGTATTTTTTTTCCTTTTTGGTGGAGCTTTGTCTTGAGGTGTATGTTCCATCTATTGCAATAGGAAAAAGAGTGCTGAAAAGAGAGCTACACAAGATCAGACTGACATGACCTGAATTAAGTGTCCAGACTTTTCAAAAACTGCAACCAGTCATTAATGGAAATTGGAAGAAAATTGGTGGCTAATTTAGTTGATTATAATTAAGGGGATTGGGGGGTAATTAGGTGATTGTATTCATTGAGTTTGTGGTAAGATGACAATTGAGTTGGTTAGAGTTTGGCCACAAAGACATTATGTATTGGGAGAACCAACCATGTATATTAAGGAACCTGACTGCTTCTGTGTGTTTTCTTGTATAGATTTTCATATATACTATGTATACAATATTTTGCCGACATATAGGCAGAGGTAAATAAACTGAGAGTCTTACCACGAATCTAACAGAAACAATTTTTTGCTTTTGTTATAAGCATGTAAATTCCAGCTACCTTCACAGTAAAGAGGATTCACAAACAGCAACCTGAAATTTTATGATCATGTCACACTCCAGTGAGTCTCACCTCATGGGGATTTTTTGGTTTTGGGCCTTTGTTCTTGCTGACTCTATTGCTTCCCATTGATGGAACTGCATTTACATCAGTTGGAAAAACATTCATGGTTTGGTTGTTACTGCAAATGTAAAAACACATCTTAGATTAGCAACTTTAATTAAATAGCTAATTATAAAGGTTTTCTTCCCCTCAATTCAAGTACCCAGTGAAAGCCCTTGGATTTAATTTGGTCTATCATTTTTATTTATTCATTTATTTAATTTTGGGTATGCAGTAGTATTTTGGTATATTCTGTCTATGAAAGTGAGTGAGAAATAGTCTGCAAAAATTATTTGATGAGTTTTAGTATACATGAATAAGATTAGCTACCTAAGGTAATAACCTAAAGTAACAAAAAAATAAATCTGAAATTCAGACTGTATTGACATTTAAATCAATGCCATGCTAGTGTAAATACTTCAAGGTTCCAGCAGAGAACTCTGCCATTTGGGCAGGATGTCAAACAACAACAAAACAGCCGGGCCTGTTTTCTTGTTTGTTTGACACCCTCACCCACAAAATATTAAACTTGCACTGCAAACGACACAACATTCAGTGCACACTATATCTGATGAAGGTGTGTGAAAATGACAGATGTCTGCTAATATTTATTTATCTTTCTATTTCCTTAACCATCTATCTACACTACCGTTCAAAAGTTTGGGATCACCCAAACAATTTCGTGTTTTCCATGAAAAGTCACACTTATTCACCACCATATGTTGTGAAATGAATAGAAAATAGAGTCAAGACATTGACAAGGTTAGAAATAATGATTTGTATTTGAAATAAGATTTTTTTTACATCAAACTTTGCTTTCGTCAAAGAATCCTCCATTTGCAGCAATTACAGCATTGCAGACCTTTGGCATTCTAGCTGTTAATTTGTTGAGGTAATCTGGAGAAATTGCACCCCACGCTTCCAGAAGCAGCTCCCACAAGTTGGATTGGTTGGATGGGCACTTCTTTGAGCAGATTGAGTTTCTGGAGCACCACATTTGTGGGGTCAATTAAACGCTCGAAATGGCCAGAAAAAGAGAACTTTCATCTGAAACTCGACAGTCTATTCTTGTTCTTAGAAATGAAGGCTATTCCATGCGAGAAATTGCTAAGAAATTGAAGATTTCCTACACCGGTGTGTACTACTCCCTTCAGAGGACAGCACAAACAGGCTCTAACAGGTACTATTTAATGAAGATGCCAGTTGGGGACCTGTGAGGCGTCTGTTTCTCAAACTAGAGACTCTAATGTACTTATCTTCTTGCTCAGTTGTGCAACGCGGCCTCCCACTTCTTTTTCTACTCTGGTTAGAGCCTGTTTGTGCTGTCCTCTGAAGGGAGTAGTACACACCGGTGTAGGAAATCTTCAATTTCTTAGCAATTTCTCGCATGGAATAGCCTTCATTTCTAAGAACAAGAATAGACTGTCGAGTTTCAGATGAAAGTTCTCTTTTTCTGGCCATTTTGAGCGTTTAATTGACCCCACAAATGTGATGCTCCAGAAACTCAATCTGCTCAAAGAAGTGCCCATCCAACCAATCCAACTTGTGGGAGCTGCTTCTTGAAGCGTGGGGTGCAATTTCTCCAGATTACCTCAACAAATTAACAGCTAGAATGCCAAAGGTCTGCAATGCTGTAATTGCTGCAAATGGAGGATTCTTTGACGAAAGCAAAGTTTGATGTAAAAAAAATCTTATTTCAAATACAAATCATTATTTCTAACCTTGTCAATGTCTTGACTCTATTTTCTATTCATTTCACAACATATGGTGGTGAATAAGTGTGACTTTTCATGGAAAACATAAAATTGTTTGGGTGATCCCAAACTTTTGAACGGTAGTGTATCTATATGAATGTTTTGCTTGGCTCAACTTGATTTTGTTGCACACATCACAGAACAGAGGTCGGGATGCAAGTAGAATTACATAGAACATACATAGACTGTCTAGAAGTTTTAGTTTAATAATTGTCTCAAAATCTTACTTTACAAAACACTACCCCAAAGATCTGAAACCAAACAAGCTCCAATCATAAGAACGCCTCCTCTTAATCACAAAAACTGTTTTATCAATTTGTTGCTTAAAAGATTATACAAATGTGGGTCCGCGGTGGCGTAGCGGTCTAAGCATCGGCTTGGTGTCGATGCAGTTGCCCACTGGGGACTGGGGTTCGCGCCCCGGTCTCGTCAGATCCGACTATGGCCGGACTCGATGAAGCAGCAATCATTGGCAACGCTGTCTTCGGGAGGGGGGCGGAGTCGGCTTGTGTTCGTCATGTGAATGCGTCTCTGTGTGTGTCGGAAAAACAGTGGTTCGGCTTGGATTCGCCTTGTCACGAAAGTGGGGAGGCGCTTTCCTTCGAGACTGCCGGCCGGAGAGATGCAGTTGGCGAACGCATGCAATACGAGGGTGGGTGTTTGAATTAAAAAAAATAGGGATCAATTGGCCACTAAATTGGGAGAAAAAAGGGAAAAATCAGAAATAAATTTATATATATAAAAAAAAAAAAAAGATTATACAAATGTAAGTGTCAAAATTACATTTAACATTTTCATAGTATTCCAATGTAATATATTACAGGTCCAAAATGACCCTGCTTCTCAACCCTCACTTTAAGGAGTAAAGGTTGGGAAGAAAAACCTACTCAAATGTTTCTAGTCTACACTAAATAAAAACAATTTCACTTTATCTTTCTCCATTATTTATTGCCAGTTTTTTTCTGATTATAAATGTTTTGTTTCAAAACAGAAAGAGTTGAGCTGTTCCTCCAAGAGTGAGTGTGACCTGAAGGTCTCCATATACCTCAAATGAACTAGTTTGTATAACATGCCATCAAACCAGGCTGAACAGCAGTCATTCATACCATGCATGGGATGGCTAAGGCTCAAGGTGGGGTGAGGGCCTACTCGTCATACAGAGCAGTGGGATTATAAACCAGAAGTACTCATAGATACAAGAGATCAGTTGGTGGTGGCAATGAACAATCTCTTTGTTTGCCAATGGCATTTCTTTGTTTTCCAAAAAAAGAAGAAGCGGCTGTGTTTACTTTCATACAAACACAGCTGCAGCTGAATATATGCTAACTGCCACCATGGGCCTGTTTCGAAAAGCAGGTTTAACAAACTCTTGAGTTTAAACCTGAACTCTAGGTTGACTAACTCAGCTATCAAACTCAAGAGTTTTCGGTTTCAGAACAGCTGATCTGAGTTGCTTCAATTAACTCTGTATGTTCACGTGTGTGATGACTATAAAAAAAAACAGTCATCAACGAAGCTCTGATACTATGATTAACCATTGCAACTGGCAAGAAAAAAGGTCGTCCTACTTCACTCCACTTGAGTTAGAAATATTAATGAATGCTATGCAGAATATGAGTATATATTTAAGAAAAAAGCAATACAGGAGCAGCAGGAAAAGAACATGAGCTGGTAGGGCAGAAAATTGATGACCGAGTCAATGCGTGAGTATTAATTGAAAAAAGCAAAAGTTTTATCTACAGTGTTCCATTTATTCAACATACATACATACATACATACATACATACATACATACGTGTGTGTGTATACTGATCAGCCAAAACATTAAAACCACCTGCCCAATAATGTGTAGGTCCCCCTCATGCGGCTAAAAAAAGCTCTGACCCATCAAGGGGTGGACTCCACCAAACCTCTGAAGGTGTCCTCTGGTATCTGGCACCAAGAAGTTAGCAGCAGATCTTTTAAATCCTGTAAGTTGCAAGGTGGGGCTGCCATTGATTGGACTTGTTTTTCCAGCGCATCCCACAGATACTCGATCGGCTTGAGATATCAGGAATTTGGAAACTCCTTGTCATGTTCCTCAAACCATTCCTGTACAATTTTTGCAGCGTGGCAGGGCACACTATTCTGCTGAAAGACGCCACTGTCATCAACATCACACTGCCTCTGCCAGCTTGACTTCTTCCCATAGTGCATCTTGGTGCCACTAGATAAATGATGCATAGACACCTGGCCGTCCACATGATGTAAAAGAAAACGTGATTCATCAGACCAGGCCACCTTCCATGGTCCAGTTGATGTTAACATGCCCATTGTAGGCACTTTTGGTGGTGGACAGAGTTCATCATGGGCACTCTGACCAGTCTGCAGCTACGCAGCCCCATACGCAGCAAGCCGCAATGCACTGTGTGTTCTGACAGCTGTCTATCATAGCCAACATTAACATTTTCAGCAATTTGAGTTACAGTAGTTATTCTGTGGGATCATACCAGACGGGCTAGCTTTCGCTCCCCACGCAAATCAGTGAGCCTTGGGATGCCCATGACCCTGTCGCTGGTTCAGCGGCTGTCCTTCCTTGGACCACTTTTGGTAGGTACTGACAACTGCATACTGGGAAAACCCCAAAAGACCTGCCATTTTGGAGATGTCTAGCCATCACAGTTTGGCCGTTGTAAAAGTCACTCAGATCTTTACACTTACTCATTTTTCCTGCTTCCAACACATCAACTTCAAGAACTGATTGTTCATATACACACACACACACACACACACACACACACACACAAACACACACATATATACACTACCGTTCAAAAGTTTGGGATCACCCAAACAATTTTGTGTTTTCCATGAAAAGTCACACTTATTCACCACCATATGTTGTGAAATGAATAGAAAATAGAGTCAAGACATTGACAAGGTTAGAAATAATGATTTGTATTTGAAATAAGATTTTTTTTACATCAAACTTTGCTTTCGTCAAAGAATCCTCCATTTGCAGCAATTACAGCATTGCAGACCTTTGGCATTCTAGCTGTTAATTTGTTGAGGTAATCTGGAGAAATTGCACCCCACGCTTCCAGAAGCAGCTCCCACAAGTTGGATTGGTTGGATGGGCACTTCTTGCGTACCATACGGTCAAGCTGCTCCCACAACAGCTCAATGGGGTTCAGATCTGGTGACTGCGCTGGCCACTCCATTACCGATAGAATACCAGCTGCCTGCTTCTGCTCTAAATAGTTCTTGCACAATTTGGAGGTGTGTTTAGGGTCATTGTCCTGTTGTAGGATGAAATTGGCTCCAATCAAGCGCTGTCCACCGGGTATGGCATGGCGTTGCAAAATGGAGTGATAGCCTTCCTTATTCAGAATCCCTTTTACCCTGTACAAATCTCCCACCTTACCAGCACCAAAGCAACCCCAGACCATCACATTACCTCCACCATGCTTAACAGATGGCGTCAGGCATTCTTCCAGCATCTTTTCATTTGTTCTGCGTCTCACAAACGTTCTCCTTTGTGATCCAAACACCTCAAACTTGGATTCATCCGTCCCCAACACTTTTTTCCAGTCTTCCTCTGTCCAATGTCTGTGTTCTTTTGCCCATCTTAATCTTTTTCTTTTATTGGTCAGTCTCAGATATGGCTTTTTCTTTGCCACTCTGCTCTGAAGCCCAGAATCCCGCAGCCGCCTCTTCACTGTAGATGTTGACACTGGTGTTTTGCGGGTACTATTTAATGAAGATGCCAGTTGGGGACCTGTGAGGCGTCTGTTTCTCAAACTAGAGACTCTAATGTACTTATCTTCTTGCTCAGTTGTGCAACGCGGCCTCCCACTTCTTTTTCTACTCTGGTTAGAGCCTGTTTGTGCTGTCCTCTGAAGGGAGTAGTACACACCGGTGTAGGAAATCTTCAATTTCTTAGCAATTTCTCGCATGGAATAGCCTTCATTTCTAAGAACAAGAATAGACTGTCGAGTTTCAGATGAAAGTTCTCTTTTTCTGGCCATTTTGAGCGTTTAATTGACCCCACAAATGTGATGCTCCAGAAACTCAATCTGCTCAAAGGAAGGTCAGTTTTGTAGCTTCTGTAACGAGCTAAACTGTTTTCAGATGTGTGAACATGATTGCACAAGGGTTTTCTAATCATCAATTAGCCTTCTGAGCCAATGAGCAAACACATTGTACCATTAGAACACTGGAGTGATAGTTGCTTGAAATGGGCCTCTATACACCTATGTAGATATTGCACCAAAAACCAGACATTTGCAGCTAGAATAGTCATTTACCACATTAGCAATGTATAGAGTGTATTTCTTTAAAGTTAAGACTAGTTTAAAGTTATCTTCATTGAAAAGTACAGTGCTTTTCCTTCAAAAATATGGACATTTCAATGTGATCCCAAACTTTTGAACGGTAGTGTATATATATATATATATATATATATATATATATATATATATATATGTAGCAGGGTTTTTTTCCAGAAACCGTCAATGGTGTTGATAAAAGTGCTCAAAAAATGAGGAGCATAATATATATATATATATGTTAGCCAGTTGACAGAGGAATAGAGGTGCAGAAAGGTGTGATGAAAGACAGGCCCTGGTTGAAGAATTACAGCAAACTGTCCCTATGTGAGACCCTGGAAACTGCCAAACAAAGACTCACAGCTCTGGGCACCAGGCAGAAGAGATACACTAGAGAAGCAGAAGCCAAAGAGCAAATGGCCTGTTCCTCAAAGAACCATCCAAAGTGTACTCCCAGCTGCAGCGTAACAAGCGAAAAACATAAGACCCACCCAGAACAGAGACTGAGCTCTACTAGAAGTATATATGGGAAAAGGAGGCATCACACAACACCAATGCACAGTGGCATGAGTTTTGATGTGTTCTTTTTTTCTCCTATTGTTCATAGTAGAGTTTGTATTGTGCAGCACAACTTGCACTGAATTTGAACTATACAGTACAGTGGGAATTGAATTTGAAATGTATAATAACGGAATTTACTTAAGAGTAGGTGAGAAGGGGTAGGAAAAAATAAGTGTTTCCTCCTACTACTTTTCGAACATGTAACAATCTGATGCATACAGAGATTTGTTCACTGAGTTTGGTGTGTGGATTTGTTGTCTTAAGTGACTGGCAATGGCTTATCAGTATGTTATATCCTGCTTGTTTACATGTTCGAAATCATTAATTCAGTGTTATTCGTTGGATTACATTAAACGTGTTATTTTGATATTAAGAAATATTGTGTGTACCAGAAACAACTCAAGATTGCGGGAGAACTAATTGAAAGCCCCCAAATTACCTAGTTTACAACGAAGGGTATTTCAGTTTTGACCACTGTCATTCATTTTCAAATGACCACGCTGTGGAAGTCGACGTTTGTCTGCTGGACTTTTCCAGAGACAGATCTTCACGAACATGGCGGCTAATGCGGTTTTTCTCTGGAGCTGCCGGAGTTTTGGGAGTCGTCAGCTTCGGCTTGGTTCGCCCAGACAAAAGCAGTTAGGATCACCAATGTGGAACTTTGGAGAAAACAGAGAGGGACGACTTCTCTCTTAGTTCACCACCATGTGTGTTTTTTATTTCCTTATACACACAACCCCGCCCAACCACATGCGCTGCGTCACCATGGCCACACCCTGAACCCTTAAAATTAGCACATCAATTTCATACAAACCAACACGGCCGGGATGTTTTAAAAAAAATCTCAGCATTGTTCTTTAAAATCAATAAATAATACCCTAAAGATCTGAAACCTAACAGCAAGTCCTAATAGAAGTTAGTTTGCCGGGGATTTGAGAAGTGGTTGTCCCCAGCGCCAAGACAACCGGTGGCTACAAGCACTTACTCGACGCCACATGTTAACAAACATTAGCATCGAAAGTAGTACTCCTCGTTAGCCAACGTATGCGGATTTTTCCCAGCAGCTGAAGAGCTTCAGTTCACCAAAGCTTTTGTTTGGTAGGCATTTGTTTTTGTTTTTTAAGCATGGCATCATATGAGGCCGCATGGTCTCAGGAGATAAAACAAGGGAACGTGATGCTAACGTTAGCTAACGCCCGCCGCTGAGCAGATCCTTCTCGAAATAATCAGTTATCCTCGCGTTTACAGCCAATTTGTTTAAAAAAAGAACGTATGCGTTAAAGTGATTAATGATACTCTTAAATTAATTAGACGGAAGTGAATCTGTCAGCCAGTTTTGTTACATTTTCACTGTTAGCTTACACGGCTCAAGTGTACTTACCCGGTCTATGTTAGTAACGGTCCAAAAATTAAGGGAGTCTCGTGCACGCGCTCTTCAGCTGTCACTCATGGGCGTATCTTCCAAGACCGTGTCGGGTTCAATTCACTTCAGTTGGTGATTCGACTTGATACTGATTGATTGATTGATTGATTGATTGATTGATTGATTGATTGATTGATTGATTGATAGTCACAGATGCGATTGCAAATCAGACAGGAAAAAATGCACTTCCATCGAATCGAAGTTACAGAAATCAACAAACATCCATTATTGTGTCTGCGTGCAGGTGTTACGACAGACGTCTCGCAGCTCGCATTGCATAATTTTTAACACCGCATGGATATGGATTTTGTAGATGGTTGAATTCAGCATAAATAATGTTTATCTGACCAGAATAAGCATTTGAATCTCTCACAGTCTTAAGAGGTGACATCTCGATCTTCCCCACGGCAGCAGGATGTGCACACTGAGTCGGCCTGTATCAACGACCAGGCTATGTATACCCACTAAGTCTGTATACCAGGGATGGCTTTCGCAATTCATCATCAGTGAAACGTACTATTCCGTTTAGGAGCAAATATAATTCAGTCATAATCATATTTATTGCCAAGTAGTTCAAGAACATACAAGGAATTTGACTTGGTATGCTGGTGCAAGAGGGAGATTTAACACCAGGTTAAGGTAAAAGTTAAAATAAAAAGTAGTAATAAAGATAGGTGCAATAACAGGGCAACACTGGGAATATGGCAAGTACTCTTTATTTACAAAAAGTGGAATGAGAATTTTAGATAAGTTATTTACAGAATGAGAAGTTATTTGCAGAATAAGAGTTGTTTACAGGGTAGTGCAGGCTTTATGCAGTCCATGTACAGAGGGCACAGTAAGGCAGATAGATATACTATATTGCACTCTGTGCATGTGAGTGTGTGTGGTTGCATGTCGTGTCGTGGTGTGGAGAGAGGATCAAAGAGGGTGGGAGTGGGTGAGTACATCTGCAGGTGTCTGTGGGCTTTTTGGAAAGGCCTACTGATGTGGGGAAGAAGCTGTTCTTGTGGTGTGAAGTTCTGGTTTTTATAGATCTTAGCCTCTTGCCAGAGGAAAGTGTTTTGATGAGAGCATGGCCTGGGTGGGACCATGGTCTTTCCTGCTCACCTCAGTGTCCTTGAGGCATACAGGTCCTGGAGGGACAGCAGGTTGCAGCCAATCACCCTCTCAGCAAAGCAAATGATACGCTGCCCTTTTCCTTGGCAGTAGCAGCAGCGTGCCAGATAGTGATGGAGGATGTGAGGGTGGACTCAGTGATGGCAGTGTAAAAGTGCACCATCATTGGCTTTGGCAGGTTGAACTTCTTCAACTGCTGCAGGAAGTGCAACCTCTGCTGTGCCTTCTTGGTGAGGGAGCTCAGCTTCCACTTGAGGTCTTGAGTGATGATGGTGCCCAGGAAGCGGAAAGATTCCACAATGTTGACTGGGGAGCCACATAGCGTGATGGGGGCGACTTTACATTGGGATAGTGTAGATTTTGCAGAGTTGTGCATATTTGCAGAGTTTTGTATGCAAAACTCTGTATACAGGGATTCAATCATCATTCATTCATTCAGTCCTTCAGTCAGTCATTCATTAAATCGGGTGTTTTTGAGGGAAGTCTTGATTAGTTATTGGACCCCACACTTCAGTGCCATATAGGGTTATTGGTTAAGTTACACAGTTTAAAATTTTGAGCCAGGGTTAGGTTTCCATCTAGTCACACACACACACATACACACACACACACACACACACACACACACACACACACACACACACACACACACACACACACACACACACACACACACAACCACATGCAGTGAGTGACACCTTCCTTCTGCAGGATTTCGCTTGGCCTTGACTTGAGACATAACCTTTAATTAACCCTACATGTAGATATATATAAAAAGGAAAAGAGTACATCGACCACCCAAAACTTTAAAACCACCTGAGGTCACAGCCATCAGGGAATACCGTTGCCATGAATCAGAATCAGATACTTTATTCATCCCCGAGGGGAAATTGGGTCCTATTACAGACACGCATGCTCTAGTAAAGAAAAACTAACAAGATACAAGATAACAAGAAAATAGAAATATGAAAAATAGAAACAAGTAGAAATGGAAGATAAAATAAGAAATAGAAATAAAAATAAAATATATAAACATATGTGCACCATGCTCCAGCATATGACACCCTATCTATACTGTATTACTGCAGCATGAAACAAACAGCACAAACAAACACCCGACAGGGTAAAATAATTCGAAGGGCCAGTCTAATGACTATTGACTCAGAGTATCAGATACTCTGAGGGAGGAGTTGTAAAGTTTGATGGCCACAGGCAGGAATGACCTCCTGTGGCGCTCTGCAGTGCATTTCGGCAGAATGAGTCTATCACTAAAAGTACTCCTGTACTTGACCAGCACATCATGGAGTGGGTGGGAGACATCGTCCATGATGGTACATAACTTCAACAGCATCCTCCTCTCAGAAACCGCTGCCAGAGAGTCCAGCTCCACCCCCACAACATCACTGGCCTTGCGGATCAGTTTATTGAGCCTGTTTGCATCCGCTACCCTCAACCTGCTGCCCCAACACACAACGGCAAACAGGAGAGCACTGGCCACCACAGACTCGTACCACATCCTAAACATTGTCTGGCAGATGTTGAAGGACCTTAGCCTCCTCAAAAAGTACAGACGGCTCTGTCCCTTCATGTAGCAGGCATCAGTGTTCTTAGCCCAGTCCAGCTTATTGTCTATATACACCTCCAGGTACTTGTAGTATTCCAGTGTCCACACTGACCCCCTGGACGGAAACAGGGGTCACTTGTGTCATGTTCCTCCTCAGATCAACAACCAGCTCCTTTGTCTTAGTCATGTTGAGCTGCAGATTGTTCCGCTCACACCATGTGGCAAATTCTGAGTCTCATCACCAGCCAGTCAGACTAGCTTGGTCTAGTCAGAAAGGCACAAACTGAAGAAGCCTATTGGATGAGAGGCGAAACGTCTTCACGGATATATACCAAGTCCAGTTGCACTTGATTCAACTCCTTTGGATAACCATGACCTGGATGAATGAGAACATTCACAGACACCATGTGACAAAGTTTCCCACCACAGCCCTGTACTCAGCCTCCTCATCCTTGCTGATGCATCCGACTATAGCAGAGTCATCAGAAAACTTCTGAAGATGGCAGGACTCCGTATGGTAGTTGAAGTCCGTGGTGTAGAAGGTGAAAAGGAAGGGAGACAGGACTGTCCCCTGCCGAGCCCCAGTGTTGCTGACCACTGTCTGACACACAGTGTTGCAAGTGCACATACTGTGGTTTACCAGTAAGGTAGTCAACAATCCCAGACACAAGTAAATGTGTTGCTTTTCTCAAGGATGCAACGCCCTACAAACATAAACCACTTCAAAAAGATCAAGCAACGCTTTAGGCATTAAAATGTTGCCGCTGAATAAAATGTTGTCCTACATACTTTAAATCCTTTGCTTTAAAAATGTATTTATTCAAGCGTCACGCTCCAAAAGGCATAAAGGAAGTAGAATTGATGCACTTTAAAATGTTTTGATTTTGCAGCTTCATTCCATTCACAATTCCATTCTATTGCTGATTAGAAATATCCCATGTAGGACTTTCCTAATATGTCACAATAAATTTGAATAAGTCATCAAGGTCACATTTTATAAACACCTTTGAGCTACTTGTCACTGCAAGTGCCAAGGCAGTGTGGCTCCTGCTGGTAGTCACTTGTAGGCTGTGTTGCAGAAAGTGGTATGGTAAGAAATGACTGTAACCAACAGTAAAAAAAAAAAAAATTTGACAGTACATTTTTAAAATGACCACTTAAATTCACGCTCTGGATGAGGATTGTGGCTTTGTCCCCCATTAATTGCATTGAATCACATGTGCATTGTAGGCGCTTTCGGCAATGGACAGGGGTCATCACGGGCACTCTGACCAGTCTTGAGCTACATTTGAGCTTTTCTGTGGGATCGGACCAGACGGGCTAGCATTTGCTCCCCACGCGCATCAATGAGTCTTGAGCACCCATGACCCTGTTGATAGATCACTGGTTGTCCTTCCTTGGACCACTTTTGGTAGGTACTGACCACTGCATACCGGGAACACCCCACAAGACCCGTCGTTGTGGAGATGCTCTGACCCAGTCATCTAGCCATCACAATTTGTCCCTTGTCAAAGTTGCTCAGAGCCTTACGCTTGCCCATTTTTCCTGCCTCCAACACATCAACTTGAAGAACTGTTCGTTTGATGCCTAATATATATCCCACCTCTTGACAGGTGCCATTGTAATAAGATAATGTTATTCACCTGTCGATGGCGGCACGGTGACCCAGTGGTTAGCACTGTTACCTCACAGCAAGAAGGTCCTGGGTTCGAACCCCAGGCCATCCCAGGTCCTTTCTGTGTGGAGTTTGCATGTTGTCCCCATGTCTGCGTGGGTTTCCTCCAGGGACTCCAGTTTCCTCCCACTATCAAAAAGACATGTATGTTAGGGTTAACACTCCTGTCTGTGCCTCTGACCAAGACAATAGGAAGAAATAATTGGAGTTGGTCCCCAGGTGCTGCACGGCGGCTGCTCACTGCTCCTAGCTACACAGCTAGGATGGGTTAAATGCAGAGAATGGATTTCATTATATGTATGTACAAATGACAAAGTGTATTCTAGTCAGTGGTTTTAACGTTTTGGCTGATCAGTATATATCATGGGCTCCAAAGGGGAAAAAAATTGCGTTGAGTTGAGCAAGTGTGTTATATGAGATACTTTGTAACTCTAATATGAAAGACATAGACTGCAGTTCTTCAAGCTATGGCCCCATTTAAGTGACCAATCCCTGAAATGCAAATGCAATGGGAAGTTCAGTGGCTGCAGTCCACAGAAAAGCCCCTATTCATTTACAAATTTAGACCGATTTGTAACAAATGATTAAATACACAAACCTTATCAGAACATCTATATTTAAATATAGGGATTTATATAGTGGGATTCAGAATAAGGGTTGACAAACAACAACAACAACAACAACAAAACCCAAGACCTCACTTCTGCCTTTAGCAGCACACATGCATTAAACATTTATAAAGGGAGATTTATTCAGTTAAGAGCAACATCAAATTTGCAAGTGAAAGGTCAAACAAACTGTTTTTAACTGAACTGCTGTGCTGATCGCTTGCATGTAGGCACACTGAACACGTGACTTGATGTGGATTTAGTGATGCTCTAAGATGAACTTCCCTTGATTTGTGTTTCCCTTGTAAATCAAGCCAGCTGATGAAGTTATCTTCCAGTGATGCTCATCGATCACAGCTAAATGAGTCCCTGTATAATTGAGAGACAGGGACTCAGATTTGAAATGAAGCAGCGAGACTGCTCTTTCTTTACAAATTGGACAAACTTGGGCTGCAGCAGATTTGAGGGGAAAAGGGAACCCTTTTATTTACCTTTCAGGGATAAAAGAAAATGATTGCTTGACAGAGAACTAAAAATAGAAATATTGTGGATCCACTGTAGCATGTATTGTAGGTCTAAATTACAACTGAAATGAAGATGCCAAAGAGGAAGATTTAGGAATTAGGAACCAGGAACACTTTTATTTGTCATTTCACTTCATGCACTTGCGTACGTGAAATGAAACGAAATGTCGTTTCCCTCAGCCCACAGCAGTACAACACAAAGACAAAAACAGTTTAAACTGTATGCAGAAAATATATCCCACCCCTTTACACGTTTAGTTCCCGTTACACCTTCACATTTTCCATCCATCCATCCATCCATTATCCAAACCACTTATCCTGTTCTCAGGGTCACTGGAGCCTATCCCAGCAGTCACTGGGCGGCAGGCGGGGAGACACCCTGGACAGGCCGCCAGGCCATCCATCACACAGGGCCAAGACACACACACACACACACACACACACACACACACACACACACACACACACACACACACACACACGCACGCACACACACACGCACACACACACACACACAATTTAGTATGGCTGATTCACCTGACCTACATGTCTTTGGACTGTGGGAGGAGACCGGAGTCCCCGGAGGAAACCCACGCAGACACGAGGAGAATATGCAAACGCCACACAGAGGACGACCCGGGACGACCCACTAACGTTGGGACTACCCCTGGGCTCGAACCCAGGACCTTCTTGCTGTGAGGCGACCACTGCGCCACCGTGCCGTCACCTTCAAATTTTGATGCACAGAAATATACCCCCCCACACACACACACACACAGAGCAATGTGTAGTCGCGGTGCAGAAGTTCCCTGTCGTACCAGATAGCACCAGCGACAGAGATGTTTGCAGCCATGTTTCGGACTGCATTCACAGCCGGCATCACTGTGCAGTGATATGCGTGGTGCCAGAGGCATTGCGAGTGATATTAAAGACAGTTTGAAACATTGACGTATATCTCGTAATTCAGTTTGAATCACGTTTCAAACCACGTGATTATTTCTTTTTCTTTCTTTCTTTGCTCTGCAGATTTGATTAAAGCAATCTGAGTCCAGTCTGGATATGCCATGATTCAAATCTGAGCTGCCCGTCCGTCTGACGACCCAAGCGCCCCACCTACGGCACTCCCAGTATCCACGCGGGGGCGCGCTTCCGTGTTACCTAATCCGATCCGAAACATACACAAACATGGCGACAAAACAGACGGGCAAGATGCTGTCCTCTCTTCAGTGTACAATATATTTTTTGTTCATCTGCGGTGCCTGGGTGAGTTCGTCGACCCTCGGTTTTCACCAAGACCACCGGAATATGCTTCCCCAAATGAGGGGCTTTTTCACCATAAGCGCGAACAAGGATTTAACGGGCAGAGAAGAGCTGCGGCGAGCCTTGCGTAGTGCCGCGGAAGACGGGGTGGACTCTGGCGCCTATCAGCATCGAAATCGCCGAAGTACTGCCGAGTCGGCCATGCCAAAGGTGTACGGACAGGTAATCGATCCTGTAACGTAGCTCAGCGTTATTGTCCCCGATCTAATTCTGTTCGTCGCGTGTCATCTGAGTGTCGTTAACCTGACAAGGTTGGCTCTCGCGGATAAGAGTCTCGTGCTTTCCTCTCATCAGTATCACCTCATGCTGAAGGTGAGGAACAAATGGTTTCGCGTGACACGTTATCTCACTTCTCTCGCATGACATTTGCATTGCATCGCTGCTCGATTGAAGCAGGATAACACATCCTCTTCCATCAAACCAGTCCGCCGGATTCTCATCTTGCCTCAAGCAAAGACTTACAAACGTTTGTAGGATTCGCTTCAATGACGTCATTATCCAGGTTTTGTAAACAAAATATTGCTGGACCAGTACAACAGCTTTTGTATCCCCCCCCGCCCCCGCCCCAATTGTACGCTCACTTGACCTTTGTTGTAAGCACGTCGCAGGAGCACACGGAAAAATGTAAATTAACAGCGTGTTTGTGAACAATGGTCATTGCTCTTGCGTATTTTCAGTTTATTTAAACATGAACCACTTCTGTGTCCCTGTCCAAAAATAATGAAACAGTCTTCGAGGAGGGGCAGTTAGGCTCCTGCGCCAGCTACAGTAATGTTGCTTATTGACGTTGTGAAATGCTCATTTGTGCAGACTCGCATTGCTTCTCACCCAACAGTCTGGTAGTCGCCCAACAGTGACATTTGCTGCTGCTTATTTACCTCACAAGTGGATGGATGGTTTAGGCACTCAAAATCTCTTGAAGGCAAAGAGTAAGCAAGCGCAATGAATCAACTCGTAACAAAGATCAGTGAAACATACCGTCCAGAAAGAAGCACCAAATTCACAAGTTGAGAATGAAATTATGGTTGGATGCTATGATTATGAAACTCGCCTAGAGCCAGATGTGGACGTGAAACCTGTGGGAAGTATGTCTGATGCTTTTCACAGTGAATTGAGGGATAAAAAAAGCAGTCCTCTGATGTCTAGATCGGAAATGTAAAATGATCATGTGGCTTAATGTAGCATCAATCATGGCACCAACACTTAAAAGAAAAGTGGTTATATGTTCTCCAGTGCCACCCTTAAAAAAACCTTGGGTGCACTAGTTGTACTGTAAAGCATTTTGGATAACAAATAAATAAATATATATTTAATATATATGTATATATTTAATACATATTAAAAGAGAAATGATGAAAGTGCATTAGTGGCCGAGAAGGGGGTGAACAGTGACAATTTGGGGAATCAGGCATGAGACAACAAAACAGATTAAAGAAAATCAGGTTTCTGTAAGAGGAATGCTTAGGAAAGGAGGGCTGACCAACAGCCAGTGTTTAACCATAACATTATTACAATAACATAGCAGACCATTGTAAAGATGCCCAGAAGCTAGATTTACTGCAAAGTCTTACAACAGCCACAAATGCAGATAGATAGAGCAGGTAGGTTGAATCACTTAAAAACAGGCTTCAGTATCATGTTACCTAGTTGTGACATACTAAATCAATCACAGTTAATGTTCTTACATACATGCTTTGTCTAGTCCTGGTATTTTACAAGGCTACAGGGTGCCCAGATCCAGCGACAGTGTGCTATAAATCCACTTGTTGTCTGCCTGTTTGAAGTGGCTGGCTGGTATGGGTATGACAGGAACGATTAAGAGAATTTCCTGACCAAATATTGTAATTACGGGTTGTGACTTTTGCCGGGTGCAATATAGTTTTCCTCCTAAAGGTCAAACATGTAAGTCAACTGACCTACCCTATTTTTTATAGACAACAAAAAACCAGCATGTGGCTTGATGAGACAAATTATTCCATGCTAGAATGAACGTTGACTGAGCTGTGAATTCAAATAACAATATAATAGAACGCAAAAATATTGTGATTGTGTGCATGTTTTGGTGAATGCATGCTATGTTTTTAAGCAGCTGTGAAGGCCAGCTGATGGGCATTTCTAAATCAGCTGGAGCAGAAACGGTGTTTGCACCCAACTCCCACACACTGCTCTGACAAAACACCAGCCTCCTGACATATTAGCTCAACCTGTTTTTCTACTGAACACACACAAACACCCTCAGAAAACAGAGCACACATCTTCCACCGGTAGCCTCACAAGCCAATGCTGATATTTGTAGCCTTGTCACTGTTCAGCACTCTCAGACCTTCACACTCGTAAGAGGCTGTAGTTAGTGAGATAAACTGGATCATTTCTGCTTTTATGTACCATTTCACTCCTTCTTGAAAACTTATTGTCTGGTTGAGAATCTATGAAGCTATTACCATGATGCATCTAGCAGGGTTCTTAGCAGTGGGAGGCCAATTTAGCCCTCCTGTCATTAAGCTTAGAAAAGACCTTGAGTATAAAAGTCATCTTCTATTCAGTACTGCCATCCCACACAGTATGGCAACAAGCATTTTACATTGTAGAAATTCAAGCACTTGGGTTCTATCAGCTTTTGAATTAGACTGCACAGCCTGCATCTGAATTGAGTGCAATAATAAAAACAGCAGTCTCTCTTAAGGGCAGTGGTTCTGCCTTCAGTGCTCTTAGTTTGGTATTTGGCATGTGTGGCTACGTCAGTCTGGTTTGACGATGTCTTTATTCATTACAACCACCCCAAAACTTGGTCTTTATCACATTCAGTCTGTATTTCTACACAGTAACGGCTGGCCTGAAATAAAATCAAAACGAAGAGCTCGACTATTACAGAGCAAAGACAGATGCTCGATTGTGCCGTCTCCTTCTTGCCAAAAATTTGTTGGCCAGGAACAGTACAGGCAAAATTGCAGATGCAAATTTGATAGTGCTCCATGCCTGTGTTTCATTGCCTTGTGAGAAGAGAGTGTCCTGTCTAGATACCAGTCCTGCAGTGATGATGTCATTATCATCATCATGGCAAGACTGGCATTCCCCTCCCCCCATTGTTGAATAATGGAGGACTCTGTGTTTGGGAGTTCTTGATACTCTCAGAGGCTGAGTGCGGCTCCCCCTTGTTACCATTTACAAAGGAAAGTAACAATAAGATCGAAGAAAAGACAAGAATGTCACATGTGGCGTTACTGCATGTTTTAGCTTCTCCCACAAAACCCATACTCTATTAACTGGTTTGATAGATGTTCATCATATTGGGATAGGAATCGATCAGTGATGGGAGTTCTGTTATCATCACCTAACCTTCATCTAACCTTCAGTATGGATGATGGAAATTAACACCAACCTGTCATAAGCCTGCATTTTCCTTGAGAGAGATTTCTCAGCCATGAAGTTAAGCTGTAATCCAGCCATAGGCATCTGTGTGCCATAGAGGCCAAAGAGTATGCAGACTTTCCTTCCAGCCAATGACTACACCAAGTATTTTCGTTGGTTATGCCGAATGCAGAACAGATTTTACACAGAGATTGGGCGCTTGCTGCATACACCAGATAATGAGCGGTTGCAGAGTATAGAGGCACGTCTCTAGTATGTCTTAACAACCCGAAATGGCTAAATATGTACTTTCATTTTGATAACTCAATGACAAAACGGTTTTCATTTGGAAAGTGATATTTCATAGGAGATTGTACATTTATCATCTCTTTGATTAAAGTTAATTTACAGTATTGCTTGTATAGATAATAAGCAACCAATAACCACAAGAAGACACAAATAGGGACGCCACAGTACCTGTATCAGATATCAGGACGATACTAGGTTAAAATGGAGTATTGGCATTAAAGATATAACCGAAGACTAAAATCTGAGACCAAAAGTCATGAATAACACGTCATAAATAAAAGCAAAATGACTTGATTTACTTTGTTTTCGGCATCAGCCAGTACTTAAAGATTCATGCGCAGAATCAGTCTCGGCAGTGAAAAGGTGATATCGATGTATCCCAAGACACAAATACAGGCTGTTAGGCAGTACAGCATAACGCCTGAGCCAACAAGTTTCTAATATATAAAGTGCATTTCCCTAATCTATTTTTGTGAAAGCCTCACATGGCTGGTAGATAAAATGGACTTCAACACTGAAACTATACGTCACACGTATTCTGTGTGGAATTGCAACTGGCATAAACATGAATTTATTAATGTGGGTGATAGTGTGTAACCTGGCCTTAGTGTGTCCTCTTTAGTTATAGGTGCACTAGTCGGTGAAATCCCCTGGTGTAGTGATTGGCTGGAAACCTGCATCCTTTTCAGACTCCATGGCACATGGTTGCCTTATCTCTGCTGTAAATTGTGGTGTTGGATTAACAGAAATGTCTGATGTTTATTGTATCAGCATGCTGAGCTAATCTTCAGCTGACATGCAACTGACCTGCATGCACATTGGCCTGATTTGGCCCAATGTCATTATCATGCTTCTGCTAAGATTGTTTTTTTGTGAATACAAGGCTAATGTTGAGCACTCTGCACAAAAATGACCTTGTGGAAGATGTTCAGCAATGCAACAGCAGGCTGTGCAGTATTTGCTGTAGATAATTTCTGATAAAAACCTTACACTGATATTGTTGACATTTAGGCTACTTTTTTTGTTGGTCATAAATAATGCATATTGATAAAGACAGTATAACTAATCATGAACATCCTACTGTTAGCTTCCTTTCTAGTAGCCAAATAAATTTATTCCATCTAGGTCAAAGGCTTTTTATATGAATTGATGTGCTAATAAAGGTGTGTTGCCAATTTCTAACTTCCAAGCAACACATGCCAATTAAAGAAAAAAAACCTCACCTACCTACATGGGTTGAGACAGCTCAGCACAAGTGGTTAACACATGGCTCCAACATAATACATGAGGTCATGAAAATGGTCAATGCAGGAAAGAACAGTCTTAAGTAAGGGTATCAAGGGGAAGTGCAAGGACAGCAGCCCAGTCTCTGGTCCAATGCTGCTGTGACCACATTTGCATTTCTTCGCTAAAGTATCATCACCGCATCATAAAAACTCAAGATAAACAGCAGGGTAGACTAAGTCCTCAAGATAAAAACTCTCTTGCTTCAATTTAAGTGGATCCAATTTGACTTTAATTTGAAACTTAAAATTCTTCACCATTTGTACACTTGCTTATGGACTTTTCCCCCCCATTTAATTTCCATTTGTTCAGAAAAATGTGTAACCATATCACAAGAACCAGTGTGGCTTGTGTTATATGGTCTGACAGGCAAAAGGTTATTTATTATTCCTGATGCAGCCTGGGCTTACCTGCCCTTCTATTGTAAATGCTATAAGAATACAGTGGTAGTTAGACCAGATAGTGTTGTAGTGAGTGACGGATTTGCTTTTCACATCTGTGTACAGTTAAATGTGTCAGTACAAATTTCCTTTTTGTGCAACGTTCATTGTGTTATACTGATTATGATATTGCTGTATTTTGTATTTATCTAGAAGATCATTTCAATTCTGCTCGCCTGAAAACTCAGGGGGAGATTTTCGGCCAAAATGCCTTGGCTAAGGGTAGTGTAGCGGTCTATTCCGTTGCCTACCAACATGGGGATCGCTGGTTCAAATCCCTGTTACCTCTGGTTTGGTCGGGCATCCCTACAGGCACAATTGGCCGTGTGTGCGGGTGGGGAGCCGGGATGTGTGTATGTGTCCTGGTCGCTGCACTAGCGCCTCCTCTGGTCGGTCGGGGCACCTGTTCAGGGGGGAGGGGGGACTGGGGGGAATAGTGTGATCCTCCCACATGCTACGTCCCCCTGGCGAAACTCCTCCCTGTCAGGTGAAAAGAAGCGGCTGGCACCTCCACATGTATCGGAGGAAGCAGCTGGTAGTCTGCAGCCCTCCCCAGATCGGCAGAGGGGGTGGAGCAGCGACCGGAACAGCTCGGAAAGTGG
The DNA here is from genome assembly GCF_029633865.1 of Lampris incognitus. Lineage (NCBI taxonomy): Eukaryota > Metazoa > Chordata > Actinopteri > Lampriformes > Lampridae > Lampris > Lampris incognitus. Next base: position 18,640,851 of record NC_079217.1, on the reverse strand, counting down.
GGTAATTGGCCAAGTACAATTGGGGAGAAAAAGGGGGAAAATGCCTTGGTTAAATCACTGCTGGGTGTATGGAGGCGTCACAGTACCACACTCACACATGGCTAATCTGCTGTCCATGCAATCCTTGGATCTGAGCTTCTTTGACAAGTAGTTTTCATATATTTTAGCAGGATCTTACGCTCCAGATATCAGCTGAGCCCATTGCAGAGGGAGTTGAAACCATTCAGTTGCAGATTTATGGGGTTTTCACATTAGGTACGGTTACATTAGATACCATGCCTGAGTACGATTGTCCCCACGTTGCCAGTCAGCTTTCACATTAGTAATGTTGCTCTGTACCTGAGCACACTTGTATATCTACACATGAGATCGACGCGTGCTGCGCGCATACGCAGATTTCGAAGGAGGCATGCGGCATTGAGAAATACCTTTTTGGCATAGCAGTCTACTTCTATGTTTTGGTATGGTTGTTTTCACACCTGATGCGAGCCGTACCCGAGTACACGTGAACCGTACTCGAGACCACCTTTTCAAGTGGACCAGGCAGGGCAAGGTTCATTGATCTGTGCCCAGGTACAGTACGCAGTGTTCACACTAGTCGAACAAACTGGACTTTGGGGTCAAGTGTACTCGGGACAAGGCCAGCGTCCCTTTTGTGAAAGCACCTGTTCCGCTCTATCGGCCTTCAAGGCTCTGGTAGAATGGAGTCTTGTCTCAAAGAATAATCAAGAGGAAAAAGTCGGCTGCTGGTGCTCTGCTTTTTGACTTGGTGGTTTTGGTTTACTTAATAGTCTCAGGTCTGTCAGATATTATCAATGGCTTGCAAAAAAACTTGTTTGTTGAGAAGGAATGCATTGTGTGTGTTTTCATGTGTGTTTTTGTGTGTGTGTGTCTGTGTGTCTGCGAGAGAGAGAGAGAGAGAGAGAGAAAAAGAAACTAAAAATCCTCAGCAATGGCATGGTGAGACGAATTCATTTTGTTGTCTGTGATCAGCTAGGATCCAGTCCCTGGTGATCACAAAGCTGTCTCTGTGAAAGAGGAAATGCAGCAGATCAGGAGTACCTTTCTGTCATGTGTAAAACAATCTCTGGGCCATTTTCCGTGTTGCAGTGTGGTCTGTGAAAGAACAAAAAAAGGACCCAAGAAAAAAAAGGACGCACACTTAAAGCTAGACGCGAGGCAGAGACGGAAATTTAACTTTAATCCACACCCTCAAGTAGGATCTATCTTTCAATGCATCTCTGTTAAGGAATTCATTTTGAGAGATTTTTTTTTTTTTTTGCTTGAAAAATCAGCTCACAATTCCCCAGTGCTAATGCACAGTACCTTTTAACTTTGAGTCAAAATGCAGATTCAAAATGAGAAACAAAGGATTGTGCCAGTTACCTAGCACAATTGAGAGTTAACTGAAAACAATGAATATAGGGCAGGAGGAATCATGAAAAGTTCACTTTGAGTTTGAGGGAAAGTATGAGGCAACATGCCAAACAATAAAAGCTTCCTCCATTGCAGCTTTAGATTAGATCAGTTTGGCAGCTGTTTATAAGATAACATTGTCAAAGTTTGCATGTCATCGTTCATATTCGCATGGGGTAAGAAGATGACAGGGAGCCATGTTGGCTTGAGTTTATACGAATGCCTCCGATTTCCAAAGACATGACCTGCATTTAGTGGTGCTGCCTTCATCCTGAGTCATTATCATTGATCAATGATGAGCTCGCTGTTGAACTGGTCTGAAGGACTGGCTCTGCATTAAGTCTAATGCGGCAATTTGCTGCAACCTGGCAAATTGTTTTTATCTTAATGGTCTTCATCAGTCTCCAAATTATGGCTGTCAGTCAGTGAAGCAGGTTGCTGCCATTCGGCCCATACACTCTATGACCAATGAGCCCTAAAAAACAGACCGATTTACTGCTGCAACACCTCAGGGCCCATACACAGGCTTGATTTTCACTCGGATGGCAGAGAAAGGAAGAGGGGAGGGGGATGGTGGTGGTAGAAGAACAGAAATCTGTTGACTAAAGGCAGAGCTGTGTATGAGTGTGGCTTGCTCTGTGGCTTGGGCTCATAAAGGAAAAGATAATAATAATATGACACCTTTATTTATTGAGCACTTACCAAGATTTTATAAGGGGCTTGGTTATCATAATTAATGTCTGTCTTTCTAAGATAAACATGAAAGCAATAAAGAAATACGTTAAAGATACAGTCCAGTGAAAATGTTTTCCTGTGTCGTATTTTTTGACAAAAGGTTTGTTTTAATAAAGTTACCCATGATGTCAGAAATGCTGTTGTGAAAATATAACTAAAGCACCTCGAGTAACTATCCTTCTGGTTGTCACCGTAATTAAACTGCTTCAGAAAACCAGTTTGCTTCTGGTGATGACTTGCACCATTTAATCCCCGGATTTGATTGGACAGTCATTGAATTGTCATGTGTCTTTATTACTCCTACCACTTGTACTGCATGATAATCTGCACATACTACTCATGTTGTTCAAGAAACAGTTACACTGTTCATTATTGGCTGCTATACCCATTCACATACATATGGAAAGACAGACACAAAGAGATTTGAAGTGTCTATTCAGGCTGTCTTTAAGGGGTCAGGGAGAAAAGACCACACACGTGGGAACTCTAGTAACACGCAGTGGTGAAATTAAACAGGATAGAGGGACCAGAGTGGGAGAACTCAAGACTCCTCTGGAACACTCAAAAGTCCAAAGACGGGACAATGGACAGGCTAACCTCCCTAAGAGAGATTCAGTTTTCTCTCCCAATTGTCAGATTTGGAGGACAGTTTTGAAGTATAATGCTCAAATTTGTGAAGCTAGTCAGTCTTAACTATTCGAGTGTGATTTAGCAACCTTGACCATTCCATGCATTTTGATCAAATCTAGTTTAAGGGCTGCTGCATACTTCCAACGAAGCACTGTTCGGAAGGTTGGGTAATATTGGAAAGCCCCTTTCAGACAGTCGGATTTGGTAGGATGGTGTTATAGATTTTTTGCAACTGCGAAACTGGCATTCTGAAGGCCAAGCCTACTTTCTGCAGTGATTGGCCAGGTGTGCTTAGGTGTGGCAATAAGAAAGGTTTCAAGTTATCTGCACATTCTGTCTGTTAATTCTTCACACAACAACTGGTGCTATCTAAAAGTTGGGGAGTTTCCTACTTTTATTGCCGTGTTTGTTTTCATACATCATTGAGATGCCAGGGAGTCCTAGTGGAACTCACCTTTTAGAATAGAATAGAATAGAATAGAATACAACTTTATCGTCCAGCTGAGGCCAGAAAGTCACATTTGGTCTCACCAAATACAATAAAAACATCACCTTACATCAATACAGCAAATCTCATCATCACACACAATTGCACGACAATTAATACAGCATACACAGTGTACAGCACACATTCAGTACAGAAGAGTGCAGATTAATGCAGTTTGTTGGTCAAATGTATTGCACTAGGAACAAAAGATCCCTTATAGATCTTTTTGTTTGTTTTTTCTTTGATTGACTTCTGGTTCCAGTTACCAGCTGTGGTTTGTTTGTTCGAGGTTCTGCCTACTTTTTAAATTTTAACCATTTTTTAACGACTCCATGAGACCTTGGGTTATTTTAATTGATTTTAGGGTTTGCCTATTTTATGGATTTTTACCCCATCATTGATTACATCAATTGAAAACCACACAGATGGCTGATGCTGCGCGCCATTGCCGGCCTCGGATTCAGTTTCGTACAGAACCTGAGATTTATGGGACTAAAGATGGCAGAATTATTGGGGAGGATGAGCTACTCAGTTTCCTGGCTGTAAAAATGAAGACACTGACGCAGGAGGAGATCACGCTGTTGGTTGAGAAAACTTTTGACTCGGAGTGCATAGAGACCTCAAGGAAGGTGCCGTTTCACCTTTGCCATCCTACGCAGTGGCTCATTTCCCATAAAAGGCCTAAGAAAGATGCCAGTACCATGAAGTCTTGCCTTAATGTATTGAATGAGTGTGGAGAGAAGATTCCCAGATTTGTCTCTCATTACTTGGATGCTCTGCCGCCAGTGACATTCTCCAACATGGATGTCTCGAGCTTGCTTGGGAGAATGGAGCAGCTGTACGTGAAGGTCAGCTCTATGAAGCATGCAGTGCAGATACAGGCTAATGTGAGCAAAACTCTTCGGTCTATCACTGAGAAGATCGATCGCCAAGTGTGTGCATTGGAGCGCTCCGCTGATCTGACTGGGGGCAATGGTCCAGATACGTTGGTGGCAGTGGTTGGGGCCACTGTCATGGGCACAATGGATGGAGCCGTGAGCCTGGTCAGCATGGTGTCTGGGGCTGCACCGGTGGAAGCCTCAGGCCTGGGAGTCGAGCTCTCTGCTCTGGAAGTGGAGAAGGCTGAGATAGCAGAGGGTCCTGCTGGATTAACATCTTTGCCAGGCTCCTCAATGTGGAGTCAATTTGTGAAATGTCACACAGCGAAAGTTGCTATTCACTCAAGATCGCACTGTTAACCCCGGGCAGAAAAAGAAATCTGATAATGTTATTGGTACTAGAGCTGGGAGTAATATCAAAGTTGTAAAAATGAAGCTGGTGAGTGTTTTTGCCACCAAGTTCACACCTGACCTAGATGCTGACACTCTATCTGGGTATCTTAAAGATAAACTTGGCTGTGATGTTATCTGTCAAAAGATTGACTTTGTGCACAGTAGATTCAGCTCATTTAAAATATCTGCTGAATGCAATGAGGTTGGCAAAATGTACAATCCGGAGCTCTAGCCTGAAGGGGCGCTTGTCCGACACTATTATGAGCCACACAGGAGTGGAGTTGTCGGGTCAAACACTACTTTTGCTGTGGGGGCGGGCGGGGGGGGGTATGCCTGCTGGTGATATGGTCACTCATTAGTCTTGCTAAATGACTGTTCGGGTTTTGTCATACAACTGTCGTGGCCTGCGTCTGGGCCAGAGCACAGGGGAGAACTCTCGCCGCATAGTTGTTGAAAACCTTTTGGAGAACTGTGACATACTATGTATGCAAGAGACATTTTTAACAAAGCACGACTTGGAAAAACTAAACTCCTTCGATGATAACTTTCATGGGGCTGGGGAGTCTACAGCTGACCTTGGCATGGGAATAGTCAGAGGCAGGATACCAGGGGGTGTGACTATTCTATGGAATAAGAAGCTCTAGTATTTGGACAGAATCCTAACCTTCCCTCTGTATTAGTTGATAAGCTACCTGCTCTAGAGGGTACTACTGTAAGTACTAGGGTAGGAGAACACATATCAGCTTTACATGCTTCTAGGAAAGCATTCACGAAAGCTGGATGTTCCGATAGGAGAAGGAGGGCACTCTGTAAGCAACTCAAACCCACAGATGACAAATATGAGACAGGTGACAAGGTATATTACAAACGGGCAGGCTGTACAGAATGGAAGGGATCAGGGGTAGTTATTGGTGAGGATGGAGTTTTTGTATTTGTTAGACATGGTGGAATTCTTGTTAGAGTGCATCACTCTAGGCTTTGTAAGGTGAACACACAGGATCAGGACAAGCAAACTGTATAAGATGATGCTAACAGAGAGACAGGAAGTGTGAAAAGCATTGTAAACAATGCAGCAGATAGCTCCAACAGTGAACAAAATACAGACAATGAACAGTGACAAGGAAGTAAATACAGGAGAAGCGGTGCATCCACCAGTTACACAAACTGAAACAGAGCACAATGTTTGGGTAACCCTGTCTCTTCTGCAGGTGTAAAGTTAAGAACAGGACAGACTGTAACATTTATGAACAGAGATGATTGTGTTCTACATAGAGACAAGAGTTTTAGGCAGAGCAGGGAAAGCTACAGGAAAAAATTAGTATAACTTGCAACATCTTGAGCCTGATGGCAGTGATGGACAAAAGGAGTCAGTTGACATGTCACATGTTGATAGTCTTAATATTGAAGCAGAAGATGGATGCTGATGTACTTATAACCAAAGACATTTCATTTGACACAGCTAAACAGGAAGAAATAAAGAATTGGCACAATTATGATGTTTTTTGAGGAAGTTGAAGATGCAGGTCAAAAGTGTGTTTCCATCAGATGGGTCTAGTCTTAAAGAAACTCCCGAGGGTATTGTTCCCAATGCATGGCTTGTACCCAGAGGTTTTGAAGAGCTTAATATCCAAGAGTTGCAGAAAGACTCCCCAACCTGTGCTTCTGAATCTCGTAGACTGTTGTTAACAATAATCTGTCAAAATCAGTGGCAAATCCATTCTATGGACATCAAATTTGCATTCTTGCAGGGCATGGAATTGTCCAGGGATATTTATTTTTGGCCCGTCCTGAGGCAGGAAGTGAAAGTGTTCTCTGGAAACTAAAGAAATGTGTATATGGTCTTGCTGATGCATCACTGTATTGGTATAACAAAGTGAAATAAATCATGTTGAGCACAGTTGATAAAGTGTCGCAAGTGGATCCAGCAGTCTTTTATTGGTTAGATGAGCAGTTTAAGGTTACTGAAGTACTTGCATGTCATGTAGATGATTTTCTTTGAGCAGGCTCACAAAACTTTTCAACAGATGTAATTCCTCAACTGAAGTGTGCGTTCCATGTTGGACACAAGGAGCATGGACATTTCTGCTATATAGGAATTGATTTTGTCACTGTTGATGGTGTAGTTCAGGTACATCAGCACAGTTACATTGAAAATCTACAACCTCTTCACATGCAAGCAGCACATGCTATACAGAGGAATGCCCCCCTTAATGAAAGTGAAAAAGAGCAGCTAAGGTCAAAAATAGGTCAGATCCTATGGGTTGCCAAGCAGACCAGACCTGATGTTATGTTTGATTCTTGTTGTTTGGCATCCAATATAAAAAAATCTATGGTGCAGTCAATTCATGAATCTAATAAAGTCATCCGTAAGCTCAAGTCTGAAAAGGTGATCCTCAGGTTTCAACATCTGGGAAACAACGATGCTCTGAACTTGATTGTTTTCAGTGATGCTTCTCTTGGAAACCTTCTTGAAGGAGGAACACGGGGGAATTTTGATTGCTCTTATGGTAGAAAGAGGGAAGTTTTCTCCCCTCTGTTGGCAATCCAAGAGAATTAGACGTGTGGTGCGGAGCACTCTTGCAGGGGAAACTCTTGCTATGTCAGATGGAATAGACAATGCCATTTTTCTAGCCACTCTCTTTTCTGAGCTCACCACTGGGAATGCTGGACTGAATGCTCATTCGTTGGGCTGTGTGACTGACAACCACTCTCTGATCGATGCCCGTAAATCAACAATACAGGTCACAGAGAAAAGATTCCGGCTGGAAATAAGCAGCATTAAGGAGTTCATACAAAGCAAGAAAATCAAGAAGGTGCTCTGGTAAGACACAAAAGCTCAACTCACTGACTGTCTAACAAAAAGGGGAGCATCGGCTCTGGTGCTTTTGAAAGCACTCAGTGAAGGACTGTGGAATCTTTGCCAAAGACTTTGCATGGAATGTTGAAAGCACTGAAAACTTTGTTAGCATTTTAAATATATTAAGCGTTTCCCAAACTCATTTTAAAATGTTAAAATGTAATTTTTTTTTTACTTAAACATAAAAAAGTGTAGGGAGATTGTTAACACGTATTTTGTATTGCCCCTCTACTCTGTTCATCATGGTAAAATGGGGTCCCCTTTGACCCTGGGGATGCATGCGCGAAGTTGGGTTGATGAAACGGCGTTCACAGGGTGTTTGTTGCAGTGAACTGAATAAAAGTCTGTAAACTAAATAAACATCGTGTTTATTAGTAATAACATTTAGTGTCATAAATGATGGAAAAAGCTTTCCTATGTACAGCTGTATTGTAAAGGTCATCCAGTGACTTTTGTTGGCTGCCTTTCCTGCTGTTTTGACGATCCTGGCCAGCTTGTTTTTGTTTGTTAGTGTCAAATGTCCATACCAGACAGAAGTATTAAACACAAGAATATCCTCCCATCAGGCTGACATACACTTTTTCCAAAATGTTATGACTGACACCAAACCCCTTCTACTACTACTACTTTCGGCTGCTCCCGTTAGGGGTCGCCACAGCGGATCATCCCTTTCCATTTCTTCCTGTCTTCTGCGTCTTCCTCTGTCACACCAGCCACCTGCATGTCTTCCCTCACTACATCCATAAACCTCCTCTTTGGCCTTCCTCTTCTCCTCTTCCCTGGCAGCTCCATATTCAGCATCCTTCTCCCAATATACTCAGCATCTCTCCTCCACACATGTCCAAGCCATCTCAATCTTGCCTCTCTTGCTTTGTCTCCAAACCGTCCAACCTGAGCGGTCCCTCTAATATAATCGTTCCTAATCCTGTCCTTCTTCGTTACTCCCAGTGAAAATCTTAGCATCTTCAACTCTGCCACCTCCAGCTCCGCCTCCTGTCTTTTCGTCAGTGCCACTGTCTCCAAACCATATAACATAGCTGGTCTCACAACCATCTTGTAAACTTTCCCTTTAACTCTTGCTGATACCCTTCTGTCGCAAATCACTCCTGACACTCTTCTCCACCCACTCCAACCTGCCTGCACTCTCTTTTTCACCTCTCTACTGCACTCCCCGTTACTTTGGACAGTTGACCCCAAGTATTTAAACTCAAATGCCTTTGTCACCTCCACTCCTTGCATCCTGACCATTCCACTGTCCTCTCTCTCATTCATGCATAGGTATTCCGTCTTGCTCCTACTGACTTTCATTCCTCTTCTCTCCAGTGCATACCTCCACCTCTCCAGGCTCTCCTCAACCTGCACCCTACTCTCGCTACAGATCACAATGTCATCCGCGAACATCATCGTCCATGGAGACTCCTGCCTGATCTTGTCCGTCAACCTGTCCATCACCATTGCAAACAAGAAAGGGCTAAGAGCCGATCCTTGATGTAATCCCACCTCCACCTTGAACCCATCTGTCATTCCAACCGCACACCTCACCATTGTCACACTTCCCTCATACGTATCCTGCACCACTCCTACATACTTCTCTGCAACTCCTGACTTCCTCATACAATACCACACCTCCTCTCTCGGCACTCTGTCATAAGCTTTCTCTAAATCTACAAAGACACAATGCAACTCTTTCTGGCCTTCTCTATACTTCTCAATCAACATTCTCAAATTAAACATCGCATCTGTGGTGCTCTTTCGTGGCATGAAACCATACTGCTGCTCGCTGATCGTCACCTCTCCTCTTAACCTAGCTTCTATTACTCTTTCCCAAATCTTCATGCTGTGGCTGATCAACTTTATACCTCTGTAGTTGTTACAGTTCTGCACATCGCCCTTGTTCTTGAAAATCGGTACCAGTATGCTTCTTCTCCACTCCTCAGGCATCCTCTCACTTTCCAGGATTGTGTTAAACAATCTAGTTAAAAACTCCACTGCCATCTCTCTTAAACATCTCCATGCCTCCACAGGTATGTCATCAGGACCAACTGCCTTTCCACTCTTCATCCTCTTCATAGCTGCCCTCACTTCCTCTTTGCTAATCCGCTGAACTTCCTGATTCACTATCCCTACATCATCCAACCTTCTCTCTCTCTCATTTTCTTCATTCATCAGCCCCTCAAAGTATTCCTTCCACCTTCTTAGCACACTCTCCTCGCTTGTCAGCACATTTCCATCTCTATCCTTGATCGCCCTAACTTGCTGCACATCCTTTGCAGCTTGGTCCCTCTGTCTAGCCAATCGGTACAAGTCCTTTTCTCCTTCCTTAGTGTCTAATCTGTCATACAACTCACCATACGCCTTTTCCTTTTCCTTTGCCACCTCTCTCTTTGCTTTACGCTGCATCTCCTTGTACTCCTGTCTACTTTCTTCATCTCTCTTACTATCCCACTTCTTCTTTGCCAACCTTTTCCTCTGTATAATTTGCTGTACTTCCTCATTCCACCACCAAGTCTCCTTGTCTTCCTTCCTCTGTCCTGATGACACACCAAGTACCTTCCTAGCTGTCTCCCTCACTATTTCTGCAGTGGTTTTCCAGCCATCTGGCAACTCTTCACTACCACCCAGTGCCTGTCTTAACTCCTGCCTGAACTCCACACAACAGTCTTCCTTCTTCAACTTCCACCATTTGATCTTCGGCTGTGTCTTCACTCGCTTCCTCTTCTTGGTCTCTAAAGTCATCCTACAGACCACCATCCGATGCTGCCTAGCTACGTTCTCCCCTGTCACCACCTTGCAGTCTCCAATCCCTTTTAGATGGCGCCTTCTACATAAGATATAGTCCACCTGTGTGCACTTTCCTCCACTCTTGTACGTCACCCTGTGTTCCTCCCTCTTCTTGAAATATGTATTCACCACAGCCATTTCCATCCTTTTCGCAAAATCCACCACCATCTGTCCTTCCACATTTCTCTTCTTGACTCCATACCTTCCCATCACCTCCTCATCACCTCTGTTCCCTTCACCAACATGTCCATTGAAGTCGGCTCCAATCACCACTCTCTCCTCCTTGGGTACCCTCTCCACCATGTCGTCCAACTCATTCCAGAATTCTTCTTTTTCATCCATCTCACACCCAACTTGCGGGGCATATGCGCTGATAACATTCAGCAATAAACCTTCAATTTCCAGCTTCATACTCATCACTCTGTCTGACACTCTCTTCACCTCCAGCACGCTCTTGACATACTCTTCCTTCAGAATTACCCCTACCCCTTTACTCCTCCCATTCACACCATGGTAGAAGAGTTTGAAGCCACCTCCGATACTCCTGGCCTTACTCCCCTTCCACCTGGTCTCTTGCACACACAGTATGCCTACCTTTCTTCTTTCCATCATGTCAGCCAGCTCTCTCCCTTTACCAGTCATAGTGCCAACATTCAAAGTTCCAACTCTCACCTCCACATGCCTACCCTTCCTCCTCTCTAGCTGCCTCTGGACATGCTTTCCCCCTCTCCTTCTCCTTCGCCCAACAGTAGCATAGTTTCCACCGCCACCCTGCTGGTTATCAGTACCGGTGGCGGTCGTTGTTAACCCGGGCCTCGACCGATCCGGTATGTAAGTCTTATTTATGATCCGCATATTTGATTTGTCAAAGATTTTACGCCGGATGCCCTTCCTGACGCAACCCTCCCCATTTGTCCGGGCTTGGGACCGGCACTAAGGATGCACTGGCTTGTGCATCCTCAGCGGCTGGGTTACCAAACCCCTTCAATTTCCTCAATAAAACCAGTCTCTGACTGGCTTTCTTACATATAGAATCAACATTGTCTATGAAACTCAATTTGTCATCGATTTGTGTTCCTAGATACTTAAAACAGTTGACAATTTCCCCAGATTGGTCACAAAGTGTAAGCAATTGGGGTGGTTCTGCATGATTTAAAATAAGTTCCTTCATTTTCCAGCATTGATTAGCAGGAAACTGGATTTAAACCAGTGTTCCAGCTCGGAAACCTGGGCAAAGTAATAAGAGACAACATTATTCTTTTAAAAAAAGACCAACTAAAGCCATGTCATCAGCATATTTGAATAGCTTAAAATTGGAGTTTAGCAGTGTCATCTTGTTGGTGTACACAGAAAATAATAACAGTGATAAAACACAATCCTGAGGTGCTCCTGTGTTTGGAACAACCTCATCAGAAAGTGCTCCTTTTACAAAGACTCTTGGTGGGCGGTCAGTTAAAGAGTGCTTGACCCAGTAATGCACAAGGCCCTCATTCACCCCTAAGTCCAGAAACCATTGCATGAGTACATGTACTTTCATCATATTAAAAGCCAAGCCAACGTATATATATATATATATATGTGTGTGTGTGTGTGTGTGTGTGTGTGTGTGTGTGTGTGTATGTATATGTATATATATATATATATATATATATATATATATATACACTCACCGGCCACTTTATTAGGCACACCTGTCCAACTGCTCGTTAACGCAAATTTCTAATCAGCCAATCACATGGCAGCAACTCAATGCATTTAGGCATGTAGACATGGTCAAGACGATCTGCTGCAGTTCAAACCGAGCATCAGAATGGGGAAGAAAGGTGATTTAAGTGACTTTGAACGTGGCACGGTTGTTGGTGCCAGACGGGCTGGTCTGAGTATTTCAGAAACTGCTGATCTACTGGGATTTTCACGCACAACCATCTCTAGGGTTTACAGAAAATGGTCCGAAAAAGAGAAAATATCCAGTGAGCGGCAGTTCTGTGGGCGAAAATGCCTTGTTGATGCCAGAGGTCAGAGGAGAATGGCCAGACTGGTTCGAGCTGATAGAAAGGCAACAGTAACTCAAATAACCACTCATTACAACCGAGGTATGCAGAAGAGCATCTCTGAACGCACAACACGTCGAACCTTGAGGCAGATGGGCTACAGCAGCAGAAGACCACACCGGGTGCCACTCCTGTCAGCTAAGAACAGGAAACTGAGGCTACAATTCGCACAGGCTCACCAAAATTGGACAATAGAAGATTGGAAAAACGTTGCCTGGTCTGATGAGTCTCGATTTCTGCTGCGACATTCGGATGGTAGGGTCAGAATTTGGCGTCAACAACATGTTAGGATGGATCCATCCTGCCTTGTATCAACGGTTCAGGCTGGTGGTGGTGGTGTAATGGTGTGGGGGATATTTTCTTGGCACACTTTGGGCCCCTTAGTACCAATTGAGCATCGTGTCAACGCCACAGCCTACCCGAGTATTGTTGCTGACCATGTCCATCCCTTTATGACCACAGTGTTCCCATCTTCTGATGGCTACTTCCAGCAGGATAACGCGCCATGTCATAAAGCTCGAATCATCTCAGACTGGTTTCTTGAACATGACAATGAGTTCACTGTACTCAAATGGCCTCCACAGTCACCAGATCTCAATCCAATAGAGCACCTTTGGGATGTGGTGGACCGGGAGATTCGCATCATGGATGTGCAGCCGACAAATCTGCAGCAACTGCGTGATGCTATCATGTCAATATGGACCAAACTCTCTGAGGAATGTTTCCAGTACCTTGTTGAATCTATGCCACGAAGGATTAAGGCAGTTCTGAAGGCAAAAGGGGGTCCAACCCGGTACTAGCAAGGTGTACCTAATAAAGTGGCCAGTGAATGGCGAAAGTCATTCAGGGCTTTGTACCCCAGCTTTTTAGGTACTGGTCTGATGATGGACGCTTTCCATGAGTTTGGAAAGTGTCTGTCATCAGAACTGGAATAGTTTTTACACTTATACAGTAAAAACTGGAATAGCCTTGTTAAAACAACCCTTAGCTGGATGGAACACACCTTCAGAACATGTAAACCAGTTCTGGGTGCTTTGTGGGGCTTAATCCGCGAAAGGCAAATGCCAACTTCCTGCTCTGACAGCTGAACTGTGGGGTTTTGGGGTACATTGGCACAGATGGCGTTGCTCTTATCTTTGAAATCCATGGTGTCAAATCTTCCATAAAACCGGTTAAGATCATTCACAAAGGAAGGACTATCCAGGAACCATAATCTTGTCTTTTGGGCATCATACCCATCATTGTATTAATAGTCTAGTCAGTTAAGGCAAAATGGCTGCAAAAAGTCATTCACATTTGAGCCTATGTTTTTCTGTTAATTTAGAGTCCAATAAAGAAAAAAATGCAAGGAGCCCAAAATTTTAGGTGGGGGAAGTCTCTGAAATGGCCACGCCCACTTTTTAGGCCTGGAAATCAGTATCTCGGCTCCTGAATGTCGCAGAGAGCTGATCATGGGCTCAAAAGAAGCAGAAGCACCACATTTATATAAGCATTATGAACAAACATATACCCCAAAACCTTTACTTTTTCAGATATTTTAAGAAAACTAATTTTTACTGGTCACGTTTCACGTATCAGCTCCTGAAGGTTGTAAAAAGCTATATTTGACATGAATCTCATTCGCTGCCTATGTTATAAAGCATGAAGCACAATACACACACGAATCATGAGTTTAGAAAATATCTTAGTTGTCTTCAGCTCCATGTCATGAGAATAGCAGTATCATACACAAGATATCTTAACCCAGGCCAGGTTGCAGTGGGTGGATCCGATCAGCCCCTTTATGCCATCAAGAAGATGATACAGTGGGCCATGGGGGAAGAGTTTTCTCATTCATACTTCGCGTTCATGGGTGGGCTGCACCTTGAGAAGGTTTCTCTTGTCTGTGTTGGGCAGTTGATAAAAGGAACTGGCCTTGATACCATCTTAACCTCAGCTAATCTGAATATCACAGGTCTGACAACTGCTGTCTGCGATGTGAATTCCATAAAGAAGGCTAGATACTGTATTCAACTCCTGGCTGTGGTGCTGGCCAAGAAGAGAGATGAAGCATTTCAGGCAAAACGTCTAGAGGACAACAGTTTGACTTGGAGTAACTGGGTGGCCAATGAAAACAGCCCCATGTTTCACTACTGGAACAATGTTGTTGACACAATCAAGAAGGTTCTTATCTTCATAAGATCCTTTCGAGAGGCAAACTTCATCATGATGATCAGTGCACTTGAGCAGCTCATTCCTCTTTTCTTTGCACTTGATCATACACACTATGCCAGATGGGCATCAGTGTTTCTTCAGGATCTCAAAGAGCTCAAATGGAGACACCCATACTTGTTCAAGGAATTTCTTTCAGGCTCTTTCACAGTAAACACCAGAGACAACCCATTCTCAAAGATTGCATGTGATCAAAAGCAGGAACATAACATAAAGGTCATCAAGTCTGACACTGGATATGTCGATATCATCAATCGGGAAGATCAAGAGTTCTTCAGGAAACTCGAACTTGCGCTACCCGAAATCCAGCGCTACCTAGATGAGGTCGAAGGTCAAGATCCATCACACGGGCACAAAGAAATGCTGGATTCCTTCAAGGAAACATTTTCAAGCCACACACTCAAGGTGTACCAGGGTATCCTTACCAACCCGTTCGATGAAGCTCAGTTCATGAGGTTGAACTCATCCATTCCCTTCCCAGATGTCATAAGTAAAGACTCCAGTTTTGTCTTTACAGTCGGCAAAACTCAGCATGACCAGTTTGTGCAGGAGCGAATTGTATTAAGTAAGAAGGATGTCAATGCAACCATCTCACGAAATGCCCTGAAACTCCCAAGTTCATGTGCAAAAGTCCAACTCGCTAGCCCTGCAATCAAGCCACCCAAAGGAACCTTTGCAAAGCTGAAGGAGGCCTGCAGATCAAGAGAAGAAGAGACAAGGAAGTTATTTGGTGGTGAATTCACAGGTGAAACTAATTGATATAAAGTCAGTTATTCAAATATTTTAGATGTTACTTAAGTCTTACCAGATTTTTAATACAGTGATATTCATTGATTCAATTTCACATTCAAGTTAATTGATTTGACAGTAAGCCCAAGAGTTACACTTAGCTTAACTATTCATTTCAATTTCAGGTTTACCCGACGCCTTGTCAACAAAGGATGGAGATATTTATCATAGCCAAAAGTCTCAAATTCTTAAGGACATCGGTGTACAAGTTCAATCTACATCCTCAGAAGGACTTGTGATAGATTCGTCTGTGCAAGTACGAATCATGGCAAAGTCTCTCACCAAAGGCATGACATTCCAAGACTTTGTAATCAAAGTGTTGAACAGCATTGCCAGGATCGGTCATGAGAAGAAAGCCAATCGTATTGACATTGTGGCTGACCTCTACCAGAATATGAGTATCAAGACTGCGACTAGGAAGAACCGGGGATCAGCAGGTAGTTCACAGATGGCTTTCAGTGAGAACGACACCATGCCAGAATCTAAGCAATTCTTTGAAGCTTTTCTGTCTAATGTAGACAACAAAGTAGCCCTGAATCTAATGTTCGCCAGGATTGCTAAGGCACAAGCGTGGAACTGGGACAAGGAGTTCAGCACCACCTATGGCAGAAAGGTGCTTGCAAACTTCGGCGAAAGCTTCGAGATCCAGCTTTATGACAGCATAGATATGCTTGAGGAGGCTGACAACCGCATCGTTTGCCATGTGATGCACATGCTAAACAAGGGGATCAAGTCAGTTACAGTTAGAACAGTCGACTCCGATGTGGTAGTCATCCTACTAGGGTTCACTACACAGTTCCTATCAGTATGTAATGACTTGCAACTTATAGTTGACTTTGCAGTTCCTGGCAAACGCCAATTCTACTCAATCACAGAAGCACACAAGAAGCTTGGTGGAGATGTGGCCGATGCCATGCCTGTGTTCCATTCTTTTAGTGGCTGTGATTCTGTGAGCGCCTTCTTTGGCCACTCAAAGACTGCTCAATACAAAGCCTGGATAAACCACAGTAAGTCCACAGAACTCACTGCTGCTTTGAGAGGACTAAGTTGCTGCCCTAGTATCGAGACAGTTAAGGAAAGCATGGAAGTTATTGAGCCCTGGGTAATGAGCTGGTACAACAAGACTGGACTGTACAACTGTGTCAGTATAGATGAGCTCAGATTCCAGCTGTTCAAGCACTCAGTTAATGATGAGCTGAGAGACCTACCCCCAAGTCAGGATGCGCTTCTACAGCATCTGTTGAGAGCTACATTCCAGGCAGGATGGCTGTGGGGAAACAGCCTGCTACAACTCCCTTGTCCCCCTGTCATTGAATGGGGAAGGAGAGGAACTCTTCGTCAAGTGGAGCACAGTTTCCACAAGAGATACATTGTCTCAAGTAACAGGGGTGTGTAGTTGCAGATCTAATAAGTGTACCTCATGTTCTTGTGCTGGCAGAGGGATGAAATGTCTCATTTATTGCAAGTGCCTCAGCAAGTGTTTGAATCCAGTCTGATGGGATGTGTGAGGTTAAAATAAAGATTTTTTTGGACCTCACATGGTTTGCTTTGTTTCTTTGGTGGTTACTGGGTTCCTCCTCTTATAACAAAGAGTCAACTTGAATACTAGCACTCCATGAGTAGATGTAACACTTTTACTCAAAATAGCCTTCTTGCACAGATTTGGCTAAAGTTGATTGCATGCTGCTGATCAATTCAATGGAAAAAAGAACATGTTCATGAATAGCTCAAAACGTGAAGGTTTTAGGGCATACAGTATATTTGTTCAGAGCACTAATATAAATAGTTATTTCCACATCTTTTGAGCCCAATATCAACTCGGGGCAACCTCCGAGAGCTGAGCCTGAGATATAGTGCCAGGGCTAAAAAGTGGGCGTGGCCATGTATGTGACCAGTGAAAATTAGTTTTTTGTAAATACCTGAAAAAGTAAAGGTTTTGGGGTATATGTTTGTTCATAATGCTTATATAAATGTGGTGCTTCTGCTTCTTTTGAGCCCATGATCAGCTCTCTGCGACATTCAGGAGCCGAGATACTGATTTCCAGGCCTAAAAAGTGGGCGTGGCCATTTCAGAGACTTCCCCCACCTAAAATTTTGGGCTCCTTGCATTTTTTTCTTTATTGGACCCTAAATTAACAGAAAAACATTGGCTCAAATGTGAATGACTTTTTGCAGCCTTGACCCCATATTTGCCCTTAACTGACCAGACTATAAGCCCCTCCCATGCTTGTCTGGGGTCCCCTTTACAAAATTGATTCCCTACCCTATTCTTAAAATCCATTTTGGCTCGCTGTATGTTGGCCCTGAGCTCCTTTCTTTTGTCTTTGACACTGTCAGTATCACCCCTGAGAAATGCCACCCTTTTGTCATTAAGGCAGCTTTTCAAGCCTTTTGACAGCTTGTTATTAGGAAATACTTTGACTTCCTTGGTGTTGATTACAGATTCCTCACAGAACTGTATATATGAAGTGATACAGTCTGTCAGTTCATGGGGGTCTCTGCATGAGTTAAAGAACACGTTCCAGTTTGTGGTTTCAAAATAACTCCTTAGCTTATCCTCACTTTTCTCTGTCCCAGACTTGGATTGTTTTTACAATGGGGTTTTTCCTCTTCATGCGTTGTCTGTACTTTGGCAGTAAGTGGATGACATTATGGTTTGATTTACCAATGGGAGGTCTGCATATTGCCTTATATGCATCCTCAATATTACCATAACACAAGTCAAGAATGCATGATGAACAAGCTAGACAGTCAATATATTGCTGTAAAGTTGGGAGATGTACTGCCAAAGAGAGTGTATTAAAGTCCACCAGAATAAACACTGGTTGATCAGCAGATCATGCAAGCAAGCTGTTCAAAATGTCTGATACGCGATCCGCTGCTTGCTTCCTTATTATAGGGACCCGAAACATGCACCAAAATAATGGTAAGCTGCCCAAATTCACGGTGTAAATAAAAGGGTCTAAATGATACCACCAGGAGCTCATGGTCACTTGTGCATACCTGTTCAGAGTGAAATGTGTTGTTCACTTTTTGTCAGCCAAAATGCAAAGCCCACTGCCAATGGTTTTTCGTGATTTTAACTTATCTCTCTCTGATCTGATTGTACTATATATATCCATCAGTGTCCACATTACAGTCCTGGTTTAACCATGTATTGGTAAAGCAGATAAGATTACTGCATCTAAAATCCTCCTCATGTTTGACGCAAAGTATTACCTCATCCAGCTTATTGTTAAGGGATCTCATGTCCGATAAAGTGATTACTGGGAGAGGGCGATGACTTCCCTGCCTCCTTAGCCAGTTTCTAATTCCTCCTCTGGAGCCTGGCTTCTTTACTCTTTGTTTCTTCCCTCTCCTTAGGAGGCAACTGGAGGATAAGATGATTGCAGTGTCCAAACTGTTTATATTATTCCTGAAGTAGGTAATAATGGGGGGACTGGGTAGTCCAAACTTTAACGTTGTCAGCATCGCTGACATTACCTCTAGGTATAGTTAATAAAGCTGCCAGAGCAACACAACCAGCGGAGAGGTTCATGGCGGTTGAGAATAAAGTAATATGACAATGGAAGAGACTATAAAACAAACAGTAAAGCACACTAAAAACACCAAAACTGTTAAACAAGAGCGGTGAGACACATGGTCAGCAGCAGAACCATACCCACGTAAGTGTTCTTGCTGCTGGATTGGATCGTTCCTATTGTTTCGTTCATGTACTTGCTCGTCTTGTCTCAGATTTACACATTTATTTATTTATCCCCAACCCCTTTTCCTCCCCAATTGTACCCGTCCAATTACCCCAATCTTCCGAGCTGTCCCGGTCGCTGCTCCACCCCCTCTGCCGATCCGGGGAGGGCTGCAGACTACCACGTCTCCTCCGATACATGTGAGTCGCCAGCCACTTCTTTTCACCTGACAGTGAGGGGTTTCACCAGGGGGACATAGCACGTGGGAGGATCACGCTATTCCCCCCCATTTCCCCCTCCACCCTGAACAGGCGCCCCGACCGACCACAGGAGGTGCTTGTGCAGCGACCAGCACACATACCCACATCCTGCTTCCCACCCGTAGACACGGCCAATTGTGTCTGTAGGGACACCTGACCAAGCCGAAGGTTAACATGGGGACTTAAACCGGCGATCCCCGTGTTGGTAGGCAAGGGCATAGACTGCCACTCCACCGGAACGCCCCAGATTTACACATTTATTACACAAGTATTGCAGGCTGTAGGTATAAAAAAGTGTACCTTTGAGAAACTGAAGAAAATGGGCCTGACCCAACATGTGGCTCTAATGAGCTGGAAATTCCAGAGTCAAAGTTTAACTTTTTGTATAATTATTTACATCGTTTGCCTCAAATCCACATAGTGAAGTCAAA
Organism: Lampris incognitus; assembly: GCF_029633865.1. Taxonomy (NCBI): domain Eukaryota; kingdom Metazoa; phylum Chordata; class Actinopteri; order Lampriformes; family Lampridae; genus Lampris; species Lampris incognitus. The sequence continues at coordinate 18,621,246 of NC_079217.1, read as the reverse complement.
AGGTATTGTGTCTTTGTGTCTGTTTGTTGATCAACCTGAGTCTGTGTAAAAGACACAGACAAGTTAGTAATCCCCGGTCATTTTCCTGATGTGAATATTTTTAACTTTTTTTTTTTTCACTCTAGGCCAACCTGAATGACTCCCATAATCAGATGGTGGTCCACTGGGCTGGTGAGAAGAGCAATGTCATCGTAGCTTTGGCCAGAGACAGTGTAGGAGCCACTGGGCCAAAAACCAGTTCTGTGAGTACAGCTTCATGCATACACACATCCTGCATAAGAGAGAAAGTAAGATACTCTTGACGTGGTCTCTTAGGAAATGATATGCTCTTGGAGAAAAGGAGTGATGTCCAAAAAGGATGCTTGAATCTAGAAGTATAACAATAAATCTTCAATAAATCTCAAACAATAAAATAACTATCTTAATTCACTATCAAGTGACAGTGTCTTTTGATGCAAATACTTAGTCCATCAGGCTTAATTAAACTCCTGTCCTTTTGACTCCTGTCCTCTTCAGGTCTATGTGTCCTATGATTATGGGACCAGTTTCACTTTGGTCTCAGACAAGTTCCAGCTGACAGGGGCCAAGGCCAAGGAGGGCAGCAAACAGGTCATCTCCCAATTCTACCACAGCCCTGCAGATAACAAGAGGGTATGTAAAGGGCTTTGACTCTACTGACATGTTCAAGTTTCAATTAATAAATGGATCAAAAATCTCTACCTGGTCCTTTGAGGTGTTGATATCTCTTTTTGTATCCTTAAGACCACCAGGGTGTTGTTTTTTTGTCTGTGTGTGTGTGTGTGTTGTAGTGTTTTAAAGTGATTGTGAGCATCCATAGTTTATAACTTGGCAACCAACCCCATGCTTACTTGTAACTGCATTTCCACCTGCCAGTAGGAACAACATCACCTGCAGTAAGTGGACAAGGGTGCATTCTCTTCTTGAACAGGCATGAGGTTGCATTTGGCTCAGATGGCCTCAGTATTTGATGAGAGAAGGCAGAGGAGAGGAAATGGATAAGGGGAACATGTCGCAGGCAAAGTGAGGGGACTGGCAAAATATAAATTAGGTATGTAGGGAGAAGAGCAATGAGCTGGACTGCAGCCAGGGCTTTGCACTATCCTACACCATGAATTTAATTATGAAGTGAACAAGCCCTCGCAGCTCCAATTTCGGAACCCAGAGCTAAATCGTCTGATGAGGATTTAGCTTTTAAAAATGCTCTCCTCACCCTTGCCTTTAAAGCTCTTGAGAGACACTTGGACTGTACCATTTCGTCAATATTTCATGCTGTTTAACACTATGTATATGGAACACGATGGAACCCCTCTGTGTACCCCAAGTTATTTTTTGTGGGTTTTGTTGCCCATAGTCCTCATGGGAAGCAATATAGTACTTTTAGTGCTGATGTTTCATTCAGAGAATCGGTTCCATTTGATTTGATTTGATTTTAAGATGTGAAGCAACTAAGAACTGGAAAGGAACACACTCTCTCACTCACTCACTCAGTCACTCAGTCACTCACCCACTCACTCACTCACTCACTCACTCACTCACTCACTCACTCACTCACTCACTCACTCACTCACTCACTCACTCACTCACTCACTCTCACTCACTCACATTTTATAGTCTATCCATCCATTATCTTGACCGCTTACCCTGCTCTCAGGGTCGCGGGGATGCTGGAACCTATTCCAGCAGTCATTGGGCGGCAGAGGGGGGGGGACACCCTGGACAGGCCGCCAGGCCATCACAGGGCTCTCATAATAATAATAATAATAATATATAATAAGAAATATAATAATGATAATAATGATAATAATAAGATATCAGATAAACAGGCTTTCTCTGATACCAAAACGATATTGTGTCATTTTTGTTTGTTTACTTTTGTTCCTCTTTTCTGCTTTGACAAAGTAGATCTAGCGTTTACCTCCATTTTGGCCCCGCCACGCCTTCATTCTTATTGGTTGCTGGAACTAGAAGCGAGACTGATGGGCTGTGAGCTTCAATAAAATTTTATTTATTTTATTGAATAAAGGTTCATGGTTCATGGTGCTTAGCTCTAAAAAGATGCATTGATTGAGATTGCTCAAGGGTGACTTTAGTTTAGTTTAGTTTAAATTTGTTTATCCTTCTCCGGGCTGTATACACTGTACATGTTTTGCTTACTTTTAGTCTATTTTTAGTTATTTTAGCTTAGTTTTAATTTTTCAGGCTGGACTGTAAATTCTGTAATTTCATTTTATGATTTTATATTATTTTGCTAATCTTTAGATTTGTTAGTTTCAACTTAATCTGTTATAGCCTAGTCTTTAGCTTACTGGCATTTCATTGCCAGTAAGCCTGCCACACTGTGTTGTACATTTGACAAATAAAACAACTTGAAGTGTGACCCTTCCACATAAAACGATCTGGAGCACATTTTTACATGGTTCCAGTGGACACACAACCCAACACTGAATGCAAATTCAACAAGTCCTTGCTTGCTTGGCTTCAGTGACAGTGTTTTTTATATCTTCTATACTTTGTGTCCTTGTTATTGTTTGATTTCATTAAAAAGGTTGCTTTTTAAAATGTACATTTTTATTTTGTGAAAAAATTGTTACCCTATGAGTATCATAAAAAAGAATGGTTGAAAGAAACTGGACTACGGTGAGCTCTTAAAAGAGGCAAATAGGAAAATTGAAATTTTTCTTTTATACTTACTTACATATTTTTTTCTGCAGAAAGAGACAGTACAAAATGCATGCCGATTAAAGTTATAAGTGATTTTAGAAAATATTTGTTCCATTTTCAGTCCAACTTTATTGTATCAGCATGTTTGCACTGTATTGTGCAATCTTTTACTCTCTTCTGCCTGCAACTATTGTTCCCAAAGAAATTCTGTCTTGCTCCCAGGCGGAGGCTCTGAGGGACGGATAGCTTGTTGGGAATACGGTGAAACAGAACATGAAAGGAGTAAAGAGGGATTAAAACTGTACCGTTGCATAGTTAGACATTCAAATTAGCCCTGGGAATTAAAAATATTTTGTTGGAACGTTGAATATTTAATGTTTTCTTTATGATGCTTAATCATTTAGTTTCAAAGCAGTTTTTACCTAACCTGTAATTTTTTGAATCTGCTTGATCATGAGAAGTCTTTTTAATGGATTTAAATTTAGTGAGTGTCTCGTATATTATTTTAAAGAAGGTTGTTCCTGGAGGCCATTGAACCACCTACTTTCTGTGTGCTCCCTCTTTTTTTTTGTTCATTAGTACTTATTCGCGGACATCACCAACAGTTACCTGTGGAACACCTTTGACTTCTGTAAGAGTGTCCAGGGCTTTCCCATTCCCTTCAAACCCACAGACCTGCTGCTACACAGTAAACGAGCTAACTTGGTTCTGGGCTATGACAGCTCCCACCCCAACAAACAGGTACCCCCACAGCATCTTTCTACAATCCGCTAAGGTTTATGTTGACAACGGTTTTAAAATAAATTTGATTGGGCATCCGGGTGGCATGGCGGTCTATTCCGTTGCCTACCAACACGGGGATCGCTGGTTCAAATCCCCGTGTTACCTCCAGCTTGGTTGGGCGTCCCTACAGACACAATTGGCCGTGTCTGCGGGTGGGAAGCCGGATGTCCTGGTCTCTGCACTAGCGCCTTCTCTGATTGGTCAGGGCGCCTGTTCGGGAGGAGGGGGAAATGGGGGGAATAGCGTGATCCTCCCACATGTTACATCCCCCTGGTGAAACGCCTCACTATCAGGTGAAAAGAAGTGGCTGGCGACTCACATGTATCAGAGGAGGCATGTGGTAGTCTGCAGCCCTCCCCGGATCGGCAGTGGCGGTTGGAGCAGTGACCGGGACAGCTCAGACAAATGGGGTAATTGGCTGGATACAATTGGGGAGGGAAAAAAAGGGGGGGGGATATCCGAAACATAAAAATAAATCTGATTTGTGGTGATGTTGTATATTTTACATGAAAAAGATTTGATTTATGTGATTATTTTGCTAACATTTAAGCTTAAATGAAATGGTAAGGAATTAGGGACTTACAAGCATTCTGAACTTCCTAATGTAAAATATGGCATGACTAGATCCATAAGAAATCTTGTGGAATCATGATATGGGAATAGACGATAAAAGAATGCACACATGAGGCAAATGATAAGGGCAAGGTTCTTATTTTTCCTCTATCTCTTAAACTGCTTTTATAAATTTCAGCGCTTGGCTTATGCATCAATTTCTAACATAAATCAGACTGTTAAGAGTTGGTTTTTTTTGGTCTCACTTCTGTAGGTTTTCTTGTTGGCAGCTCACATAAAATAACTTCAGCATTCTCTCAAGTGTTCTCTTCATCATGTGCCAAAGCCAAAATGTGTAAATGAGCATGACCTACATTTTTACAGTGCACCATCCCCCCTGCTTTCCTTCTCTTCCTCAATTCCCTTCCCATCCTCTCTTCTCTCCTGTCTTCATAGCTCTGGAAATCAGACGACTTTGGTGAGACATGGGAGTTGATCCAAGAACATGTGAAGGCCTACTTCTGGTAAGACAATGAGTTTCACAGTTCACCACAAGCATGTGCTGGAGGAGGGTACATTTGAGAAAAAAAATTTCTAAACCCCAGTCACATCCAAGTTCGGTCTTGGGGTCTGGGAAGGGCACCGTTTTTTCATTCACCAAATCACAGAAAATTACCCCTTGTTGCAGCTGAGGACTGAGTTTGTTTCCTGTTTACTTTCCTGTTTACTTTCTTTTCCTCAATTACCTTCTTTATATGTTAGCTTTTCTCTCTCTCTCTCTCTCTCTCTCTCTCTCTCTCTCTCTCTCTCTCTCTCTCTCTCTCTCTCTCTCTCTCTCTCTCTCTCTCTTTCTCACTCTGTTTTAAAACTGTTAACATGAGACCTTCAGTCATTCTTGTGCTCACTGCGTTTAAACTAGCCGAGATTTGTGGGATTAACTATTTATTGTGAAATAATTCATTTGCACTTTTCAAATTACATCTTGACTCCCTAAAATGATAACTTAATCATATTAGCATGGAGGATAAATACACAGACTGCAGGGTTATCTCTCAATAGAAGACATTAGATCTCATCAAGATAAGAGGAACTGCAACTAGGACAGGAGAGTGCTTGCACCAGCGCATCCTCAATGAGGTTGCAGCAAGAGGTGCAGGGGTGAAACTGGCTGCCATCAGATGGTCTGATGTCATCTAGTTGGTAAATGAATGCTTGATTAATAAATGAGTTCATCCATCTCCCCTCTGTCTCTGTACCTTTTTAAGTGGGTGCGAGACAGCAGCAGCTGTAGTTAGAAGACATAGGATGGCTTGATTCCCTGTTCTTCCCTCGTGTTTCTGCCACTGCTTTCATAAAGAAAGCAAGCACATGTTGTCGCAGCAAACAAACATTTAAGCCCGTGCTTTGCACGCTGACACACATGAACCCACAGCACACGCATGGTCACTATCTTTAAAAAGCTAAGGGCTTAAGCTTGTAATACTAAAAAAGTGCAGACTATCATGGGGATATTGCCCTTAGCTTTCATAAGTGACTTAAGGACTTTGCCGTTATTCATCTTTTCCCCCATTATTCATATTATTATGTAGTTATTCAACCGCCATTGTCACAAAATTTAAATTTTGAACTTTGTACGATGCTAGAAAATTTTGATATTCAATACCATTTTGATACTACAGCAAAAAACAAACCCACAACAAGAACTATAAAATTCCACAAAATATAAAAAAAATGACTGAACAAGTTCTACTGATTAAAATGGAAAAAGTATTTTTGTTGAACTATAAAGCCATTTCTTTTCTATATAACAGAACAATAGTTCAATCCAACTGAAAATTATATGGTGAAACGCTAACAGTTATGACAGCAAAAGTAAAATGCAGTGTATTGTGCCAATGCATGAGTCTCGTTCTAAGTCATTTTGACAAACCAACTTTGGTTCCTTTGCATGTGTTATGCAGAGCAGTCAACCCTGTACAGTCTTACCAGTAATGCAACCAACCCTGCAAATACTGAAATGTGAGTTTTTTTTTTCTGTGCTGAATGCTTGCGTATACAGCCTGAGAAAGCAGGTATGCTCATTTTTCTAAAGAAGAACTGTTTATTATTTAAAGAGTTTAATACCTGGTAGTCCAGCCAGGGTGTGACTGTGTCTTTATTTCTTCATCTTCATGTATGAAGACAGTTGTTGTAAATGTAAATATAAGAATGAGACATTCACATGAATGATCTGTTCTTAAAACAGAATGGCTCATAGAAAGTTTTTTTTAAATGCATTTTTCTTCCGTGAAAGAAGCATGTGACCTGTTTTGACCCCGCCTCTCAAAGAACCAGAATCGAGAATTGTTAAGAACCGCGGAATCAGAATCGGAATCAGAATGGTTAAAATCCAAAAATGCCCAACCCTACTTACCAGCCAGTCCAATTTCAGAGCAGTGAAAATCTTAATCAGCTGAATCAGGAATCAGGGACACTTTATTCGTCGTTTCATTTCATGCACTTGCACACATGAAATAAAACGGAATATCGTTTCCCCCAGCCCACAGCAGTGCAACACAAAGACAAAAAACACATATCCAAAAACTACAATAACTACAAGAACACACATATCCAAACTAAGACATACATATCCAAACGAACACATATACCCAAACTAACACATATCTAAACTAAACAAAAAATCACTGTCCAGAGAACGAATGCCAGCCAGGATGACTGTTAGAACTGCCGGTCTGCATTGACTAGCAGTTAGCTTAGCCTGCCCCTCTTCCGCATCCTGTCAGACTGCCCTCAGTGTTTCCTCTTCGGGCGCAGCTCCAGGCAGGGCCGTGGTCCTTGGGCCCATCGGACACAGCAGACCAAGCTCCCTCAGCCGATCCAATGCCAGCTCTCCCTGCCAGACACCTTTGACACACCTCCCCGCACTCCACACGATGACAAACAAAAACACCACAGTCAATGCCAGGCGAGTCTGCTGCCAGACCGCCCTTGGTGTTATCGGAACTGCCGGTCTGCATGGGCTAGCAGTTAAGACACTGGAAGCAGTGAAATTGCCTGCTGCTGTATGCTTTCTGTGGGTGTGTTGCCTTGCTGATAGACGTATCTGTTGTACATGTTTTATGCCCAATGAATAAGTGAAAATAGCCTATGTAAAATCAACAACTAACCAAAAAAAAAAAAGAAAAAGAAAAAAAAAAGACAGATATTCATGGCATGTGGATAAGACCGTTCTGTATATTTTCACACACCAGCAATGCCAACAATTTCTGGTATTTTTCATCAACCATGGTTTTTATGTTCGTATCTCTGTACATCAACAGAACTGAGTCATACAGTTCAGGGAAAAAACGACACAGTTAATCAGTTTCTCCTCCATGTTAGTAGAAAAAGGCATACTAATATTTGGAATGAGGAGAACGTTCACGGCTTTTGTTTCTCTGAAATCTGATTGGTCACCACTATGTGCATTTCGTGCATGTCGGGATCAGAGTTTCATCTTTTATTTTGATTTAAACTTTATGTGACCACACAGTCAGCTTACCTCGTGCTGCAAGTTATGTAAGTGGTTAGCCGCCTCTCATTCAACGTAAACTGAGATGGCGGTATTCCCGTGTGAACTCAGCTAGTCTGGTATCAAATGTGTGACACACTTGAGATTGATACCGTTGTAAAAATTCAGACTTGATACTTATCGAAAAATCGATATTTTGTGACAACCCTAATCTCCATATATCGGTGCTCAGTAATGTTCACTATAACACAGAAGCATTTCTGGCTACTCATTCTCTGCCTCTGGAGAGTACTGTAGAGAGAGATCAAATTTTATTTATTCTATCTGTTTGGTAGTGGTTAATTAAATATTTTGACAGACATTGCCTTTCTTTAACTTTGATGAAGACAGGGTTAGGCTCAAAATGTTTGTTTATTGCTTGAACCTCTTCAAATATTGTTGCTATTCAGCTGTGTGCTCCAGAAATCCTCCTTCATTCAATTTCTTTGTCCTTTCTATGTGAGGCACCAGGTTTTGGTTGGCTGATACAGGAGTTTTTTCTTCAGTTATATTACTGTGTTGAAGATGCCAACGGTTAGATTGTTACCGCTATATGCAGCATATTTTATTTTATTTTATTGTTTTATTAACTTAACAATTGTGCCTCTTAGCATAAAATGTGTTAAGTTTATCCATCAATTATCCGAACCGCTTATCCTGCTCTCAGGGTCACGGGGATGCGGGAGCCTATCCCAGCAGTCATGGGGCGGCAGGCGGGGAGATACCCTGGACAGGCTGCCAGGCCATCACACACACACACACACACACACACACACACACACACACACACACACACACACACACACACACATTCATACCTAGGGGCAATTTAGTAGGGCTGATTCACCTGACCTACATGTCTTTTGGACTGTGGGAGGAAATCAGAGCACCCGGAGGAAACGCACACAGACACGGAGAGAACATGCAAATTCCACACAGGACGACCCCCCCCCAATGTTGGACTACCCCGGGGCTCGAACCCAGATCCTTCTTGCTGTGAGGCAACCACCCTAACCACTTTGCCACTGTGCTGCCCGTGATAAGTTTATAATATCACATCAGTTATGATTAATGTGATTATATATTGTTATGTTAAATAATTATTTGATAGGGCTTGGGGCTTGGCGGCGGGGGGGGGGGGGTTAGACCACAGCACTCACAACGAGAAAATTTGCATTTTCTCTGCCAATACTGGGTGTATTTGAATTTGTTTTTGCTTCTATAAATTCAGGTAATATTCAAAGACAGTATAATAAAGCTGGATGTAGCATATGTGCCGTCCCTCATTGGTTTTTGAATAGACATTTTGAAACCTAAAGTTTGGCTTTGTGCACGCTACCATCTTGTCACTTGTTGGAGCCAGAAAATCCAAATTTTGGGCAATGTCATTGACCATGGGTGGAGTCATGGGGTGGGACCTCGGTGGCAGACAGGTTGACAGACCTGTCAGTCAAGGCAGAAATGGCCTCAACATGCCACTTTATTAATCTTTAATATCTTCTTAAAAGAAAAATAATTTTCAAAATAACCATCCTCAAATGCTGTGCCAGACTTGAACTTAACGACTGAGACCCCAGAGATTTGTAGAAAGAATTTATTGAATTTGTATTTGAAGGTAGAATATGGGATTTCTCCTGTGATGGCCTGGCGGCCTGTCCAGGGTGTCTCCCCGCCTGCCGCCCAATGACTGCTGGAATAGGCTCCAGCATCCCCACGACACTGAGAGCAGGATAAGCTGTTAAGAGAATGGATGGATGGATATGAGATTTCTCTCACTGTATTACACTGGACAAGATAATTTTTGGAGACAGCTACCTAGTGGCCATGGTGGAACGGACTGTGAAGGCAGTTCTGCATTGGCTTCAACTTCCAGTCCTGGTGGTTGCTGTTTGGTAACATTCAAGATCAGCATAACATCCACAATAGTGATGGTGAAGTTTCCCTATTGTATATGGGGCAAAGGAGGTTTTGATAGATTCGGTTGTAGAATACAAATACAGGCAAATACAAGAAAAATACAAAAAAAAAAATACAGGCAGGCGTCTCCATGGACTATGATGTTTGCGGATGACATTGTGATCTGTAGCGAGAGCAGGGTGCAGGTTGAGGAGAGCCTGGAAAGGTGGAGGTATGCACTGGAGAGAAGAGGAATGAAAGTTGGTAGGAGCAAGATGGAATACCTATGCATGAATGAGAGGGAGGACAGTGGAATGGTGAGGATGCAAGGAATAGAGATGATGATGGTGTATGAGTTTGAATACTTGTGATTTGCGACAGAAGGGTACCAGCAAGAGTTAAAGGGAAGGTTTACAAGATGGTTGTGAGACCAGCTATGTTATATGGTTTGGAGACAGTGGCACTGACGAAAAGACAGGAGGTGGAACTGGAGGTGGCAGAGTTGAAGATGCTAAGATTTTCACGGGAAGAGATGAAGAAGGACAGGATTAGGAACGATTATATTACAAGGACAGCTCAGATTGGACGGTTTGTAGACAAAACAAGAGAGGCAAGATTGAGATGGCTTGGACATGTATGGAGGAGAGATGCTGGGTATATTGGGAGAAGGATGCTGAATATGGAGCTGCCAGGGAAGGGGAAAAGAGGAAGGCCAAAGAGGAGGTTTATGGATGTGGTGAGGGAGGACATGCAGATGGCTGGTGTGACAGAGGAAGATGCAGAGGACAGGAAGAGATGGAAATGGATGATCCGCTGTGGCGACCTCTAACAGGAGCAACCGAAAGTAGTAGAGTACAGAGGTCGTAGAATACAAATATTGACATAAAATGATCATTAAGAGTCTAGGCAGGAACAGAAGATGTGAAAATGGCAATAAATGCACACAGATAGACAGGACCAGGTTAATTCTGACACAACTAGACCAGCCTGTGGTTGCATGCCCAGAAAATGACTGTTCCTTCATGTCACAATTGACCAGTTATTGTGTACAACTCTTATTTAGGCAATAGAAGATCTTGCAGCTTGCTGAGATGAAAGCGGCGAAGACATGACCACAGTTTTTTATCAATAGAAACATTTGCTGTGTCGGCCTCCTTGTTATTGCGTGATGTTCCTCTTTTACCCAGGTTAGAGTTCCTCTTGCACTCTTTGCTCTCATCTTCCTCTTTAAACTATCAGCATCTTCCTTTTGCTTTTAAACTATCCCACCAAACCTTAAACTGACAGAGTGCAGCCACATAACATATCTCGGTCAAATCTTGCTTGTTTATTTGTCCCACATTCAGTATTTTCCCAGTGCAATTGATCTGTTGACTGTGTATTGTGGCAAGTCATAAACAGTTTCTCCTATGGCCTCGGCACTGCAGCAACAACCTTGTAGGAGAAGTTGCAAACTATCAGAACAGTGTCAGAACAGGAAGGGATTGATCCTCTTTTATGGTTCTATGTAATCGTTGTCTAGTCATGTTTGCCGTGGTTTTAGTGAGAGATGTTACTTGAGGGGCATGTCACGCTGCTGCAAGATGTGTTTAACTGTGTTGTCAGATGCTTAAGGTGTAAAGCCAGCCCATCTAATAGGCTCTGCTTCCTGTCGTCCATCCCCTAATCCTTTGATATCATTGGTGAGGGAAATATTGAAAGACAAAATCACCACCACCCCAAGGCAAGACTATGTGGGTAAAGGATTTTTACAGTTGTCCCTTGCTTATAGAATCAGAGGTATAATTTATGCTGTCAATCAGTTGATCTTACAGAAAGAAGAAGAACGATGACAGGACGAAAAATTGGGAGCAGGATTTGGCTAATTGGAAAACACTGGGATAAGAAAATCCAAGGAATTAAGAGAGAAGAAAATAGTTGAATTGCCTTTGCAGGCCATTTCAGACTAGAACATAACACCACTGGTCATACAAACAACATTATCTGGGTGGCGTGGTGGTCTATTCTGTTGCCTACCAACACAGGGATCACCGGTTCAAATCCCTGTGTTACCTCCAGCTTGGTCGGGCGTTCCTACTGACACAATTGGCTGTGTTTGCAGGAGGGAAGCCAGATGTGGGTAGGTGTCCAGGTCGCTGCACTAGCACCCCCTCTGGTCGGTCGGGTCGCCTGTTCAGGAGGGAGGGGGAACTGAATAGTGTGATCCTCCCATGCACTACGTCCCCCTGGCGAAACTCCTCACTGTCAGGTGAAAAGATGTGGCAGGCAACCCCATGTGTATTGTAGGAAGCATGTGGTAGTCTGCAGCCCTCCCCAGATTGGCAAAGGGGTTGAAGCAGCAACCAGGATGGCTCGGAAGAGCGGGGTAATTGGCTGGGTACAATTGGGGAGAAAAAGGGGGGGGGGAAAACAACAACAACATTGTCCAGATAAACCAACAGACTTATAGAACAGGCAGAGGAGGAGAAACTGAGAAAAGAGGAGTTGTTGGATGTTTGGCAAATAAAGGGTTAAGATTGCACTCAAAGAGAGCGAGACAGAGAGAGAGAGAGAGAGAGAGGAAGGGACACAGAAAGAGTGACTGCTATGACCTCATCTGCCATGATTAGCTCACACTCTTATTACAGAAAGTGTCTGTTGATGAGCAGCAAGCTTCTGAAGAACATCACACCAGCAGGACTTTCCACAAACACTGCTCTCTCTGTTTGGGTCTGTTGGCTCAGAAGGAACCCGGAAACTATTTGTAACACGGATGATTTAACTCAGGGAACGTCATCCTGTTTTAGCAAAATCTTAAAGTCATAGTGTCTAACACCTTCAAAAGATTGTTGCTGTACACTTTAAAATAGTATTTTAACATCTTTAGGGAATGGATTGTGAAGCTTTGATAGTTTGTTTTTAGTGGGTATGGTGCTTACTTTTTACATTGAACTATTTTAGCATGTTTACTTCACAAAGAGTAAAACGAATGATTCTTATCATTTTGCCTCTGCTGCAGTATAAATGGAATCTGTTTCAGGTAGCGCCTTGCAACTGATTTGAATTTCTTTTTTTCTCCTTTCTTCTCCTTCCTTTCTCGTTCACATCAAATTAAGCTTTGGAAAACTTTACTGTCCATCGCATACGTGACAACAAATTGTCTTACACAAAGACACAAACTGAAGGAAAACACAAACTGAAAAAAGATGAGCTCAAACACATGTAGCGAACAGCAAAGGCAGAGTCAAACCAGGTGTACTAGAACGTAAAACTTATTCAATTTCTCTCTTTCCTAATCTCCCTTACTCTCTTTCTCTGCCTTCCTCTGTGAATTTCTCCCATTTTGACCCTTTAATTCCTTTCCCCTTTGATATCTCTCCCTCCTTGCATTCCATTGGTCTACTCCTTCTTTCTCATGCTCTCACTTTCTCCATCCCTCCTTTCAACCCCTCTATACCCCCCCCCCCCATCCTTATCCCAGGGGTGTGGAGCCCTATGATGCTCCCACTACTGTGCTGGTCCAGAGACATGAGCCTCAGGGGGACTCCACTGTGCTCAGCAGCACTGACTTCTTCCACAGCGAACAGAGCCGCCGAATCATCCTGGATCATGTTGACAGCTTTCAGCTCCGTGACAAGTACATGTTTGCCACCACGACGCGGGTAAGAGAGAGGGAAAAAGTTGCATTTGTCATTTACACTTTTACACTGTTTTGAATGATGTGTTTCTATGTTTTTCTGATGAAAGAGTTCTAGATGGCACACCTGAACAGCCACCTTGAATTTGGGTAGACGGTTTTTAAGGTGGCGGCCTGGATGGCTGCCATAATTTATTGCTCTCTAACTTCCGAGTTCAGTTTATTTATTTATTTATTATTTGGAGTGTCTGGTTATCCAAATACAATCACTTTCTCAAGAGAGCAACTCATTAGCTTTAGACATATGGTACCAACTAATCTGGGTCTGATTTGTTCCTCAAATGCTGACTTTTGAAAAACAATCCTGAAAATGTTGATCAGATGGCTGACTGTTCTGTCGCCTGGCAGTGAGATGCAGGGTGCTTTTTAAAGTGAGTGGAGCCCTGGTGTGTTTTGTCCTCGAGATGAGTGCATGTGCCTCTCCCAGAAGTATCTCTTGCAAATCTACACACTCTGAGGCCACAGCTATTGATTAGGACAAACAAAGGACTTCTCAGTCTTATCCATTTTATTGAAAAACCTGGCTGTGTGATTGACTCTCGCTGCGGCTGCAATGCTTTCAGCTTTACGGAGTGGACCAGGAAGCTGAGCTGCCGTGGAAATCAAGAGGACTGGGAATCAATTTCTGTATTAACACTGACATCTGTAATGATATCACAGTGCTTCGGAAATCATGTTTCCATGTCAGTGTTCATTAACTGTAAATCTTTATTCATCAGTGTGGAAAATGAGAAACCAGACTCCCAAATAATCCCTTTAAACAAAGCAAATTTGAAAATCAAAAACTCTCAGAAAAACGTTTAATGTTCCACCAGAAAAAAAGGAATTCTTCATCGCTGTTATCCTAAAATCAGTGAGACCCACTGCTCTCTTTCTTTACATACTCTGGCAGATTCAGACCACATTATAGTCCATCTCATTCCACCCTACAAGCAGAAATTAAAATCTTAACAGTTAGTTGCTATCACATTGAAAAGCAATACCAAAAAAAAAGTTCTCTAGAGAACCTGCAGGTCTGTTTTGACAAACGGCAATGTAGAGATAACAATAGACCCAAGTTCTCACAGGTTACCAGTAAGCCTCTCCTTCTTGAAAAATATTTGGTTGGAGTTGGCAACCGTACAAGACTTGGCCAGGATTTAGTGCTTTGTTGAAAAACCACAGGATGTTGGTATAAAGACAGTGCAAAAAAAGAAAACTTGAAGAAGATACTTTTTCACTGTACATGCATACAATGAAATTCGTTCTCTGCATTTAAACCATCCTCTATACACACACACTAGTGGGCAATCGTGTACACTGGGTGCAGTGGGCAGCTGCAGTGCAGCACCTGGGGATCAACGCCAGTTCTTCTTTCCATTGCCTTGCTCAGGGGCACAGACAGGAGTATTAACCTTAACATGCACGTCTTTTTGATGGTGGGAGGAAACCGGAGCACCCGGAGGAAACCCACGCAGACACGGGGAGAACATGTAAACTCCACACAGAAAGGACCTGGGATGGCCTGGGGTTCAAACCCAGGACCTTCTTGTTGTGAAGCAACAGTGCTAACCACGGGGCCACTGTGCTGCCAAAATGTTGAATGGAGCGTAACATTTGTTCGAACGGAACATAAAAGCCATTAAATTTTGTTATTTCATTTATTTTTATGCAACATAGCTAGGGTTTATAGCAATAAGCCAGTTCCCTAAATCATCATAATTTGCGAACCTTTGTGAAAAAAATTAAATTCATGCTTGCTTGTCACGAATGTAGCTATGTTGCTGTGTATTTGTTGCTGTTTGTCTCACAGGTTTTGTGTAGTAGAAGTCACAGTCAGGCAAACATAAGCAGATAGTAGAGCAGATGGTGGATATGATTTGGACCTCATTTTCCGTCCCTAGCTCACAAGTTGTGTCATAAATAGAGAACTAAACGATTTCAGAAATTTACTCACTTTTCTCTTCAGCCAAGATTTGTTTGATCAGAATCAGAATACTTTATTCATCCCCAAGGGGAAATTGGGTAAGGCAACAGTTGATATGGTTGTTGATGTCAGATGCCTTGCCATACTTGGTTAACCCATGCATCTAATCATTTACTAGAGCAGACTCTAAATGAGTAAATGTAATCATATTTGTAGTTCAATAACATTTGGGTCCGGTGAACTCGATGAGTCGAATGTGTCTAGTTTAGATGCTGTTTGCCCATTTAGTGGGTCTGTGTTGGTTGTCAGCACGCGTGGTAATAGAGATAAGTTTCTGTGTTGAAACTGAATGTGACTTGCTCTGCAATGCAAACAGCAAGCAGATGGTCTTCTGTTCAGTGCAGGACTGATGAGGTTAAAACAGTACAGTGGAGGTCTGACTCCCTAATGGCCAGTTTGGTCAAAACAAATGACTTAATGGTCAGATACAATCACTCATGTGGTCAAAAAGACACATGGATACCGTAAGTCTTAAATACTCAAGGGGACTGTTCAGTGACCAGCTGTCATCGTGGTGATAGTTCTCTTCCTTTTTTTAGTGACGATTAATACAAGAATTTGTGGTAACCAAAAACATGTCATTTGAACCAAGAATTTGAGAAAAAGAAGTATGTGATTAAAGCTACAATCCTGACAATCATCATTTGGTGATAGTGTTACCAGCACTGATGTTTGACTACACTAAATCCCGGAGATTCATTTGGAATGCAACCGGCGCCAGTTCTGTTGTGTCAGTACATTCCCAGTTGCAAAACAAATAAAGCATGATTAAATTTCAGTTTTAGCTTTTGATGCTGTATTAACTGTTGCTTGGAGTCTTCTGTAAGCTTGGTATGTCATATACGTATTTGCTTGTTGGACAACCTCTTCAAACTTGCTGCTATCTGCCTTATTTTTCTGCATTTGGCTGGTCTTGTGAAGACATAAAATGCCGTGTGCCATGTCAGTATTTCTTGGAAAATCCTACCTGATGATGACTATTAAGAATTTACCACTAAGTACAAAACCATTCATGATTTGGATGTTCAAGATTTAACTTTTTTCTTGCAGCTATCAGAAAGGACATTTGTGGGCACCCGGGTAGCCTAGCAGTCAAGTCAATTTTATTTGTATAGCCCAATATCACAAATTACAAATGTGCCTCAAGGGACTTTACAGCAACACAACATCCTGTCCTTTGGCCCTCGCATCAGATAAGGAACAACTCCCTATAAAAAAAACCCTTTAACAGGGAGAAAAAATAGGAAGAAACCTCAGGGAGAGCAACAGAGGAGGGCTCTCTCCCCCAAGATGGAATAGTGGTCTATTCCGTTGCCTACTAACATGGGGATCGGCGGTTCGAATCCCTGTGTTACCTCCAGCTTGGTCAGGCACCCCTACAGACACAATTGGCCGTGTCTAGGCTACGGGTGAGAAGTCAGATGTGGGTAAGTGTGCTGGTCGCTGCACTAGCGCCTCCTCTGGTTGGTCGGGACGACTGTTTTGGGGGGGGGGCAAACTGGGGGAATGGCGGGATCCTCCCATGTGCTACGTCCTCCTGGTGAAACTTCTCACTGTGAGGTGAAAAGAAGCGCCTGGCGACTCCACATGTATTGGAGGAGGCATGTGGTAGTCTGCAGCCCTCCCCGGATCGCAGAGGGGGTGGAGCAGCGACCGGGATGCCTCGGATGTGTGGGGTAATTGGCCGGGTACAATTGGGGAGAAAAAGGGAGAAACAAAAAGAAGACATTTGTTTGCACGTAAGTCTTCAGGATTGTACAATAGCATTCAGGAAATCCGTGTGTTGAATACACACTATTTGATCCTTAGTTAAACCTGATGTTTCCTCCTTGTGTTCTTTTTTTGCTATTTTATTTTTGGGCTCCACTGTTGGAAGGATGGGATTTGGGGATGGGGTCTGTTGATGAGCCTCGTGTCTGTCCGTCATTCAGGCGTGATATAAAACAAGCTGCTTACCATGACATCTGGTCCAGTCTCAACACGGGAAAGGCTGATGTGTAAGGTAGTGATTAAGGTTTACACTCGTATAGTTAATTTTAGGGTTGGGGATTTAGCTTGTATGTGAAGTCCAGAGCAGTTCATCAAGGAAGTGAAATGTGTGTATGTCTGTGTGTGTGGGGTGGGGTGGGGATGTGGGTGCTCTGTGAAGTTTTAGATAACCAATAAGCTTTGTAGTATCTTCCACCTGAGCTTGAGGAGGCATGAGGGATAACAGCTAGTTCAGTTTAATGATTGTTTATATTGTGTGGCTGTGTGTCTGTTTCAGTAGATGTTTATGGTTGTGTAGGATCTGATTAATATTTTTTGCCCTCTAGATGTTTCACAGTGAAATGGGGCAAAATGCCATACTGGAAAACGATGACAGTACAAACTGACCATCAGTTTTGTTTTTCAAAAAAACCATTGATCCGGTGGATTCATTCAACAACAGGGCAAGATCTCTCCAGCTTTAGAGATTAGCTTTGTTCGCTGTTCTAGTGAATTACCTGCAACCCCCTGTCCCTGATTCCCATCCGAAGAGAACTGAACAGAGTTGTTTGAGCTCAGTCAGAAACGCCTTTAACTACTTTTAGGCTTTACATGAATATGGCTTTGAATGAATATGAAAGAAAATGATGTAAGTTATCCCACCACAAAACAATGTCGGAAATATAACTCTGTGTTACCTAACAGCACAAAAGTACTTGTAGATGTAATATTTGCTCAGCTGAGAGACTGGTTCAGCCTAGTCTCCGTTTCTTTCTGCCCTCCTCTATCTTCTCTGTAATAGGATTAGAATAATGAATATTGCAACCGCTTTTGGCAGGGCCAAGCTGCTTAGGCTAATTAAAGCCAAAGAAATTGAGAGTTTTATCTAACAATAGCCGTTGGGAAGAATAGGGTGATAATAAGACTTTAAAGACCCAAGCCCTTGCTCTCATTGAGAAGACCAAGACAAGATAAGTGGCTTAAGAGATGTAATGGGAGTGTTGATAAGGACTTTCCTCTCTTTCGCTCTATTTATCTGTTTGACATAATTCTGTCCATTAAACATAAATGGTAAATTGACTACATTTTATGTAGCGCTTTTCTAGTCTACTGACCACTGAAAGCGCTTTTTTTCTCCTTTTTTTTTAACAATGTGTGCCTCACATTCACCCATTCACACACACACGTTCATACACTGATGAAGCCATTGACATTCACCCACAAGTGGCTCAGTATAAAGTTTTGTCTTAATGAGATACTTGTGGCCTCTCCTGCTGGCATACAATAGACTGAATGTCAATGTTTGTGCATGAACATAAATTCCATCCATCCATCCATTATCCAAACCACTTATCCTGCTCTCAGGGGTGCGGGGATGCTGGAATCCATCCCAGTAGTCATTGGGTGTGGCATTGGCAGTGGTTAGCATGGTTGCCTCACAACAAGAAGGTCCTGTGTTCGAGCCCCGGGGTAGTCCAACCTTGGGGGTCATCCTGGGTCGTCCTCTGTGTGGCGTTTGCATGTTCTCCCCGTGTCTGCGTGGGTTTCCTCTGGGTGCTCCAGTTTCCTCCCACAGTCTAAAGGCATGTAGGTCAGGTGAATCGGACGTACTAAATTGTCCCTAGGTATGAATGTGTGTGTGTGTGTGTGTGTGGGGGGGGGGGGGCTGTGATGGCCTGCCCGCCTGTCCAGGGTGTCTCCCTGCCTGCCACTCAATGAACATAAATTAAAATAAAATAAATAATAAAATAAAATAAAAAACATAGATTCTCTGCAGTGAAATTGGTGAATATGAAAAGGAAGGGAGATGGAAAAGGCTGCGGAAACATCTCAAATTTATCCAGTTAAAGAGTTGCTGCCTTTCTGGTAGCTTCTGCTGCTGCTGTTGTTTTTTATAGTGTGTGCTCGAGCTGGGTTGTAATACATTTTACTTAAATACATCAACAGGCAGAAGTAAGCTAAAGAGAGCTCAAGTGAATTTTGTTCCCTCTGGCAGCCACTGCTAAGACAAAGTGATGATCAGGTGGGTCGCCACTGTCAAAGAGAAGGGAGGAAATGAGCGGGTTGCAAAAACCACATTTCTGGCACACATTGCCAACCTTATCTGTTCTGGAAAATTACTACAGCCAGCCAGCCCCAAACCATTTCCATCAAGAACCAGGATTCTCACACATATACAACAGTAAATCAACAATACGTTCCACGTTTGATTTTGACCCTTGGGTAAAATCGTGGCATCCTTAGTGCTCAAAATGGTCACCTGTGGAATGGCAGGATCTTATTCATGGAATCATTACAAAAAGAGTTATTTTCCGTCTCAAAAAATGGCACTCAGAAAAATAACAAAAACCAAATCCTGCCTCATTTTTCTCAAAATTTGGACAGATTCTTAAAGTCTCTGGATCAGACACACCACCCCGCTTCCAGCATATATGCATGGTTTGCCACCCAAAGCCACCGCAGACCCAGAAAACCACAAAACATGTCTGTCTTGTGGTTTATTAGTAGATAGACTGCAGTGGCGTGTGTGGTAAAAGGCCCCGTCTTTTTTAGCAATTCTCTCCGAGATTAACGGTCACATGTCAGCTGCTGGCTTGAGAAAGAACACGAGGAGGGAGGAAAAAGGCTCACCACCGATCCTCCATTGGAAACTGCTGTTAAGGATCTTCTGAGAGAAAAACAGCCTTTTAAGGTAACAGTGATGCAGAATCAGGAATCAGGGTATTAATTACTCTTTGAAAATAATCACAGAAACCAATGAAACGAAGCATTTCAAAGATAAATGAATGCTCAACAGAACCAAAGGCCTTGTAAAAATCAACAAATAAGACTGTCATCTTTATAAAGTCACTGTAGTCAATTAAGTCTAATACCAGGCGAATATTATTACATATATATCTGCCCTTCGCAAAGCCAGATTGAGATGTGTCTATAATAGAATCAAGTTTGTTTTTTAATCTCTCAGCAAATATTGATGCTAGTAATTTTCCATCATTGTTAATGAAAGTGATGGGCCTCCAGTTATCTTAAAAACAAGGGATCCTTGTCTGGTTTCAGTATTATTGTGATCAAACCTTGTGTCATTGAGGTTGGAAGAGATCCTAAATCAATTGCTTCCCTAAAAACAAAAGAGAAGAAATTCTGTGAGATCATCCTGGAAAAACTTATAGAACTCACTAGTAAGCCCATCGTTTTCATGTGATGTGTTGTCCTTCAATTTATTGATACCCTTCTTTATTTCATTCATGGTTATTTCTTCGTCACACTTGCTCTTAAAAGCCTCATCAATAAGCGTAACATTTTCTCTAGCCGACTCCAGAAAGGCAGACATATCAGTGGTAGGGCAGGCATTACTTGTATATAAATTACTATAAAACTCAGAAACATATTTAGAAATATCCTTATAATTTGGATTTTCATGGCCGTCTATATTAAGTTTGTGAACAGAAGTAAATTTGCCATTTCTTTTCTCAAGGTTGTAAAAGTATTTTGTTTTCTTTTTACCCTCTTCTAACCATCTCCTCGATCATACAAAAGCCCCCCTGGCCTTTTCTTTGTATATTTCATCCAATTTCAACTGTAAATTAAGTAATCTTTTTTCATGTTCTTCGTCAATATCTTCACAACCTAAAATGTTAATTATTTCTATGATAATTTCCTCTTCCTTTAATCTTTTGTTCTAAGCAATGTCTTTACTCATTGTAATGGCAAACTGTCTCATATTGTATTTCATTAGCTCCCAATATTTCCCCTAAGATTTTTCTAGTTGTGCTTTACTCCAGTGACTAATAATGATGTCCTTGGCTTCCTTTTTAAATATATCGTCATTTAATAAATTGCAGTTGAATTTCCAATAGCCTTTATTGTATTTATTAGAACCAGGACAGCCCAAGTTAACAGATAGAAGAATGGCTTTATGATCAGTAAGAGCTGATGGTTCATTAGAGACTTTGTCCACTTGTCTATCAAGAATGTCTGAAATCAACCCTAAATCAATCCTTGATTGCTTGGATCTATCCTTATTACACCAGGTTTATTCCTTTTTGTTTGGGTACCTAGATCTCCATATCTTAGATCTCTATAACACCAAACCAGAACACATGTTACTGAACTCAGGGTTTGTAATGTTAGGTTTAGTAGGAGGGGGGAACCTATCTAACATTACATCAGACACTGAGTTGAAATCCCCTCCCGGGATAATTTTGATATCTTGGAAAAACATCCTTAATTCAATGTACCTCTTCCTACAATTCCTGAAATAAAGATATGTTATTCAGTTTATAGTTGAATGCATATACATTTCCCAACAAATACCTCTCACTGTTGATGGTTACTGTTAAAAGAGTCCATCTTCCAGAGTGGTGGGTGTTGCTGTTAATGACTTTGCCTTTGAAAGAACCTGTCAATACTGCAACCCCTGCAGAATGGTTGCTATCATAAGATAGCCAGATATAATTACCCCGTTGATCTTCCATAAACTAAAATCAGATAAACATGCATGTGTTTCTTGTAAAAAATAAAAGTCTGCATTGATCCGTTTGCAGTACAGAAAAATAGCTTTGCGTTTCAGTGCATCACGAATACCCCTGACATTAATCGAATATACAGATAAAGACATAAAATAAACACTTAACTTTATAGAGTTTAGTGCAAGTTATACGTAAGTTTTATGCAACTCAGGGTTTACCATCCCATTGTGTATTTAGCTGAATAGACTAACTTTGGTCACTAACTTACCAAAATATAACAAGACGTTACTCCTGAAAAAGGGGGATCAGCTATATTACTATTACCCCTGAAAAGGGAGATGAACAACATGACTTCAAAACAAGAAACTGGTGGAAATAGTAAAAATTAAAAAATCACCTCAAATGTTCTTACGTGGACTCAAGTCTATGTTCCCAGATTTGGTCAGAATACTCTTCCCGTTGATGATCACCTTCACGCCCGCAAAGAACGCCACCTTGCTGTCCTTCCGGGCAGCTTCCACCACTGGCCATAGGTTGCTGTGAGTGTCCACATCAGGGCTTTCTTAAATCTCAGCTTGTGGGTTTTCAAGTACTTACAGTTCTTCGCCCGTTTCCGTATAAGGTCCCGTGTGGTTCTGTTGGTGAACTGGATGATTGTCATTCTGGGTCCTTTGCTCTGCTCCTTGGATCCCAAACGATGAGCGATGTCGATGTTGTTTGATACTTCTGCGCTGAACTCGAGAATGACAGCGCCACAGATTTCTATGACCCACTGCTTGATATTGTCATCTGCCTATTCGGGAATTCCAGCGATGCGTAGATTCCATCTACGACAGTATCTCTGAGCCTCGTTCAGCTTTTATTCCAGTTCCTTTACTTTCTTGTTGTTCTCTGTGAAACTCACTTTCACTGCCTTAATGTCACTTTTTAGGTCGTTAACCTCTTTGAATGCAAAGTCAAGCGATCTTTTCAGAGACTCAAAGCTAACAGTATTATTTTTCACCATATCTTCTAGATTGTCTGACCTCTCATTAATCTTTGCAGTTACAATACTCACTATGTTGTTCTGTAGCTCGAGCAGCGTAGGTTCAGTTTTGGTTTTCTTCATTTCTGGACTTTTTAATGATGTGTCAGGAGCAGGTGAAGGAGCCAGTTATGGGCTTTTAGGCCGTGGGTATGAGTGGTCACTATCGATCGTGTTCATCTCGTCTTCAGAAAGTTCAGAAGCAAAAGCCAGTTGCTGTTTGGCAGATTTCTTTGGTCGGGAGGAATTCCGCTTGATAGCAGAGCCACTGCCGGACATTTCTTTAATTACGGTTAGCTAGCAAGCGAGTCAGTTAACAAGCAGAATTTAGCAGCAGACTAAACTTCGTTCTGAGGTAATTCGAGTAAACAAATAATGTTACTTAATGACGGTATGAATATTATGTTTGAACAATTTCTATGACCAAAGCTATACAAAAAACAAACTTTTGGGCATGGTAACCCCTAAATGTTGCTCAGATGCAATAAAACACAACTGCTCCGGTCGCCATCTTGTGCGCCCCCTCCCACACCAGTACTGGGTGAGGCCGCTGCGAACATGAATTCGCGCTGCCATCCTCCCACACCGGAAGCGGAATAAGTATAAGAGAGAAACTGTTTTTATTATAATAATGATAATAATGATAATAATAAATCACATATATATAGCGCTTTTGTAACAATCAAAGTCGCTTTACAACAAATGGGGTGAAACAAGACAACAGAAACATAGCACAAACATACAGGGGTGGATGGGAAGGGGGGCTATGAGTGGGAGAAGCGGCAGCCACACACGACGCCAGCAGTACTCTCCGACTTACACAGATACAAAAGTTTTATCCCTTTTATTCAATGAAGGTTGACAGGTTAACCTGTTTGCACAACAAAAGAAAAACCTGTTGATTACAACAACTAACAGAAATATCTTTTTATCTCTATCTTGCCGTCAATGTGTCTCCATGGACGTTTTTAGTGTGGAACACCTGTGATAATTTTTTTCCCAAATGAAACAACGAGTGTTGATGCATTTGTACTAAAGTCAAAGAAGGTTGAATCAGTTCATCTGGATACAACATTTATGGACAGATATGTTTCATCACTCATCTAAGTGACCTCTTCAGTCTAAACTGACTGCAGGTATCCCCATCCTTATAAACAATACAGTGGCATAATGACCGAAACCAACGATCGGTTTCATATATAAATATGGGTGCAACCATTAACTGGAGTTTCAATGGCCATATGTACTATTCACAGAGGATTTGGGAATGTTGGCAATCGTAGCATTGTAAGATGGCAATGCTTCTGTCAATAAACATTGTATCGAGGGCGTCTGGCTGGAATGGCGGCCTGTTCCATTTCCTACCAACACAAGGACCGCCGGTTCGAATCCCCATGTTACCTCCAGCTTGGTCGGGCATCCCTACAGACACAATTGGCCGTATCTGCGGGTGGGAAGCCGGATGTGGGTGTGTGTCCTGATCGCTGTACTAGCGCCTCCTCTGGTCAGTGGGAGCGCCTATTCGTGGGGGAGGGGGAACTGGGGGGAATAGCGTGATCCTCCCATGCGCTATGTCCCCCTGGCAAAACTCCTCACTGTCAGGTGAAAAGAAGCGGCTGGTGACTCAATATGTATTTTGAGGAGGCATGTGGTAGTCTACAGTCCTCCCTGGATCGGCAGAGGGGGTGGAGCAGTGACTGGGACGGCTTGGAAGAGTGGGGTAATTGGCCAGTACAATTGGGGAGAATAAACATTGTATCCAACTGATTCAACCTTCTTTGATTTTCTTACCTGGATTATTGAACATGCATCAAGACATTTGTACTCAAGCATTTTCTTTTCTATATCAGTATGTCCTTCTATTTCTGCCTTTGCTTGTCCGTCCAGTTCTTTCTTACTCTCTTAATTTTTCCATTTCTTTCAGTATTGTTGTTGGTTAGTTTCTGTGTCATACCAGTCACCCAGTCCCGAGGAGCACAGTAGATAAATCATTAGGCTCAATAGAAAAAGCTGGAAAAATGCTGCCAGAGACTAGGGATGCTCAGGCAATCAAGGACACACACACACACACACACACACACACACACACACACACACCCACACCAAAACCGGAACATGAAAGCTTCACTTACAGTATGATTTGTGGATATGGAGCTTTGTTCTTTGACTTCCCATCATTCATTCAAATGGCTTTCTTTTACTCCAATTTATAGCCTTCAAAAGTTGGCCTCCTGTTGGTTTTCCTCCCCTGGTAGCTTTTCTCCTCTCACCTCTCCATCTTTCTTTGTTCACTTCCCATGGTGGCCTATATCTTTCTCTGCGTCTCTCTTTAACTCCTCCATTAATCTTGCCCTGCTTCTGTTTCTCTGGCTTTTCTCTATTTTTCTCTCACCTTATCATTATCTGTCTCTTTCCATCTGTCTCCTGTCTTTCTCTCTCTCTCTCTCTCTCTCTCTCTCTCTCTCTCTCTCTCTCTCTCTCTCTCTCTCTCTCTCTCTCTCTCTCTCTCTCTCTCTTATTTGTCCTTGTTGTTCAGATATTCTAATACTATGTACTATGTTTGTTTGCACGCGTGTGTTTGTGTGTGTGTGTGTGTGTGTGTGTGTGTGTGTGTGAGAGAGAGAGATGCATGGCAGTCACTCTTCATGTCAGTACAAATGCTGCTAATAACTCTCAGTGGCTAATGGGCAGCTTGCACATTTTCGTATCAGTCAGAATCAGTCATTTTTATGATCAAACAAAGCACATGCCCAAGCATTAATCTTGTGGGCAGTGGTGCCTAGGTATTTTGACAAATAACATAACATCACAATATAAGTAGTACATGGAAAGCATGGTCTCCATGTAGGGAATATGGGCAGTGTAAGGTGGATTATACTGTTCTTGTTATTGTGCTGAGCCATGTTAAACTGACCAATATGACATCTTGTTGGAAGCCCACTCTTACGGCTGAAAGGAGTCAGTGAGCTCAAGTCTTACATTAGAAAGCATTATGCTGACACTTCAAGTGGTGAAAGGCGTAAACTTAGAGTGCAGTAATAAATAGCATGGTTGTAAATGACAACACGGCTATAGATTGCATAATAATGCAATGCTGCTAAGTTCTAGTTGTTGGTGTCAAGCAGTAGTGCAATACATCCTGTGTGTGTGTGTATACCAGGTTTTTCTAATGCATTAGGACAGACAAACCTGAAACAACCTACCATGTGAGGACATTTTATGGGTCCCCATGAGGAAAAGGGTCTATTTTAGGGCTAGGACTTGCTTTTAGGGTTAAAGTTAGAATTTGGATTAGGTTAAGGTCGGGGTACGGATTAAGGTTAGGCATATAGTTGTGATGGTTAAGGTTAGGGTTAAGGGCCAGGGGGCGTCCGGGTAGCATAGCAGTCTATTCCATTGCTTACCAACATGGGAATTGCCGGTTCGAATCCCTGTGTTACCTCTGGCTTGATCGGGCGTCCCTACGGACACAATTGGCCGTGTATGCGGGTGGGGAGCCGGATGTGGGTATGTGTCCCGGTCGCTGCACTAGTACCTCCTCTGGTCTGTCAGGGCGCCTGTTCAGGGGGGCTAGCGTAATCCTCCCACGTGCTACGTCCCCCTGGTGAAACTCCTCACTGTCAGGTGAAAAGAAGCAGATGGTGACTCCGCATATATATATTGGAGGTGGTATGTGGTAGTCTGCAGCCCCCTGCGGCTCGGTGGAGGGGGTGGAGCAGTGACTGAGACAGCTCAGAAGAGTAGGGTAATTAGCTGGTTACAATTGGGGAGAAAAAGGAGGGGGCAAAAAGGGTTAAGGGCTAGGGAATGAATGTAGTCAATGAGCAGTCCCCACAAGTATAGGGAGACATGGTGTGTGTGTGTGTGTGTGTGTGTGTGTGTGTGTGTGTGTGTGAGTACGCATGCATCTGTGTGTGGTTTGTGCTGATTTTAAATCCCTCAGCAAGGGGGGTCTTCGCTAATCCTGGATGATGCAATGAAGCTGATTAGCTGTCTTTGTGTTTGAACTGAGTCCAATAACATTACAGATCACTCTCACTGGCATCCCCACCCTTCAGCCATGATGTAAATTGTTCATATATTGGAGAGAAAATGTACTATAAAGGTGGGGAACTGACAGAACAGAGAGTAGCCGGAAGGCAGAGCAGATAACTTTATCATGAAGTAGGTTGATTTTGCTCTAGATAGAGGAGACGTCAGAGAGGGTTAAAGGGATTTTAGAGAAGATAGTGACAGATTGTTTTATTATTTTTGTTAGCTAAAACCCAGTGATCTGCACACATCGTAATAGTAGGACATAGTAGGTTAGATTGCAAGGACAGCAAACGGAGTGTAGTGTAACTAACTGTAGTAGAAAATGGATGGTAACTATTTCCCTTTTTCAAGTAATAATGATATCAGACACTGTAAGGAATGATATGCCCGTCAGACGTGGAGGTTAGTAATATGGTCAGGATGCATGTCCTACTCTACATAAGATATGGAAGGAAGACAGAGAATATTTTTTTGTGTAGTGCATTAATTTATTAATCAAATCATTAACAAATAGATACAGAGACAAGAGATTACCACAGGTTGTTGATACCCCATCAGGGACACCATTAGCACCACAGTCAACTGTTTTCATGGAATAAAGTTAAAATGAATAGCACAAAAAAACATATCTCATGAATAAACTAGTTTCCTGACAAATCCTTAATGCTTCCTGTGAGCTGCAAAACAGTCATTCTATGTAATTGCATGTGCTCTGCAGCCAGCAACACAGCAGGAAAAAAAAAGACTTCAGAAACCCCACCCGTGCAGACATGCAGAGAGGTTGGTGTGGAGTCCCACAGGCGTCACAGAGAAGAAAAAAGGTTGATTCTGTACCCCTGGTTTTGAAATCGATGCCCCATCGTTTCATAATCTGTGCTCTCGAGTTAACAGTCTGCTCAAATTGAGAATCTGTACCCCCCCATACAATAATCTATGCCTTCATTTTGCAGCCCAATTCCGTGAGCAAGATGCGTAAGACATTGACGTTTTGCTAGCCACAATACACTGGAACATGCTTATTTGGCAAGATAATCTGCCACTTCCCCTTCCCTTACTGTGAATAAGCAAACTGTTGCTCAAGGAATTGGACTGCAAAACCAAGGGCACGGGTTATTAAACTGCGTGTTACGTTCGAGGTGCGTAGCAACTGCATCCCAAAATAATTAAGATATAGCCCATAGAGACAGTGAACAGCCAGTCATAACCAAGTATGATGCAACAATAACCATACAAAACACTGACATGAAACATTAATTTCTATGATAGAGACTTAAATAAGTAGGCTGGCTAAATACTGCTTGCTTTTAGCTATCCTGATAGAAAATTTACAGGAATGACAGGAACTGATACAGGAAACATGTGACTGTTGCATGTTGGCTTTGATACAGGAAACATTACTGGCATAAATGGCAAATGACAACAAGAACTCAAAATTACATTTCATATACGCATTTAGCGGTGACTTTTAGAAGAGAGTCAGCAATCAGAAAATAAATTCTACTGTTACCAGGATGCATCGCAGATCACTACATAGTAATCACATCATGGCCAAGGATGCAAGTCATGTAAAGTGCATATGGTGTGAGACATGGGTAAATGTATTTCAGTATTGTGTCTCAGTAAGGGCACAATAGTAATAGTTGACACCAACAATAGTAACAAATGATCTCGCCTGAAGCCAGTTTAAGAGACGATTTAAAGATTGAGGAAGAACAGGAAGAGTGATGTTTTTCTGTCCTTTCTTAAGAAAGTAAGTGAGTAAGTAGCTCTGATGGAAACCAGGAGTTTGCTCCACCATTGTGGGGACAGATGAGAGAAAAGTCTGGACCTAGCTTGTCACTTTTGTTCTGGGCACAGATAGTAGCTTGCCAGAGAGAGGTAGAATGCAGAGGGCAAGTAGGAATGTGCATGTTAGGGCAACCGGGTAGCATAGTGGTCTGTTCTGTTGCCTACCGACACAGGGATCGGTGGTTCAAATCCCCATGTTACTTCCGGCTTGATCGGGCGTCCCTCCAGACACAGTTGGCCGTGTTTGCGGCAGGTAGGAAGCCGGATGTAGTATGTGTCCTGGTCGCTGCACTAGCGCCTCCTCTGGTCGGTCAGGGTACCTGTTCAGGGGGAGGGGGAACTGGGGGGGGAATAGCGTGATCCTCCCACGCACTGTGTCCCCCCTGGTGAAACTTCTCACTGTCAGGTGAAAAGAAGCGGCTGGCGACTCCACATGTATCGGAGGAGACATGTGGTAGTCTGCAGCCCTCCCTGGATCGGCAGAGGGGGTGGAGCAGCGACCGGGGCGGCTCGGAAGAATGGGATAATTGGCCAATTACAATTAGGGAGAAAAAGGGGAGAAAATCCCCAAAAAAGGAATGAACACGTTAAGATGGATTTGCAGGTAAGTCAGTATAGTTCCTTGAACTTGGAACAAAAAGGTTTGGTGTTCAAGGCAGCAAATTAGTGCAACGGGGCCCCGCAAATATACAAGAGACAGGCATTGCAAGGCATGGTATGACCTCATGAATGTAGTAGTCACATTTGGGTCTGACATTTGAATCTACAATGTAGGCCATTTCTCTGCAAAATAAGTTCCCTGTGTGGTTCTCTTTCTTTCTGTGTCTCTCTATCACTGTCTTGTTCTCTCTTTCTGTCTCTGATATCATTATTCCATTTGTCCTGTTTAGATTGATAGTCAGATTGGCAGATGCTCTCTCTCTCTCTCTCTCTCTCTCTCTCTCTCTCTCTCTCTCTCTCTCTCTCTCTCTCTCTCTCTCTCTCTCTCTCTCTCTCTCTCTCTCTCTCTCTCTCTCTCTCTCTCTCTCTCTCTCTCTCTCACACACACACACACACACACACACACTAGGAGCTGACATTGTTATGTAAAGGCAGTGGGAGGTTGCCTTAGTCTGATGGCACACCATTCACTGTACACACACACATACATGCATAGATACACACTATTGTGCCCGACAGGAAGCATTGTGAACTTAATAAATTCTGTCTGTGTCTAGATTTATAAATGTGGGATAATAAATCAGTGAAATCTCATTAGGATATTACATTCCACAAGATAACAGTCTCCTGCAACTGTACGGGGCAACTGCTGTCTGCAGCAATTCTCTACATGGGGTAACACTGTCCTTTATCCAATACATACAGCTCCTCAGGGGGTCCTAACATAATATATGTGAGGAAAAAATATTGTTTTTATTATTTTTTTTTTGATGAATATTCTTTTCATAATAAAAAAAAATAGCCCCTAGGGTTTGCGTAACTGGTAATCAAGTAAACTACCATGGAAAAGCTATATAGTAAGTGCCATTTCATGTCAGCATTTGCCATTCTGCACACCTGCATTTTACTTTTTTTAAAGGCATTTTTCTGTTTCTGGAATTGTTTACCAAAACGCTTGAGAATGTCCGCTCCACAATCCTATGTAGCACATGGTAATGTGTCAAAAATGAAAAGGGAATGAATAATAATATAGCAAGAAGCAGCAGCACGGTACGCAGTGGTTAGCGCAGTTGCCTCACAGATAGAAGGTCTTGGGTTCAAGCCCCAGGGTTGTCCAACCTTGGGGGGGTCATCCCGGGTTGTCCTCTGTGTGGAGTTTGCATGTTCTCCCTGTGTCTGCATGGGTTTCCTCCGGGTGCTCCGGTTTCCTCCCACAGTCCAAAGACATGTACTAGGTCAGGTGAATCAGCCATACTAAATTGTCCCTAGGTGTGAATGTGTGTGTGTGTGTGTGTGTGTGTGTGTGTGTGTGTGTGTGTGTGTGTGTGTGTGTGTGTGTGTGTGTGTGTGTGTGTGTGTGTGTGTGTGTGTGTGTGTGTGTGTGTGTGTGTGTGTGTATGTTGGCCCTGTGATGGCCTGGCGGCCTGTCCAGGGTGTCTCCCCGCCTGCCGCCCAGTGACTGCTGGGATAGGCTCCAGCATCCCCACGGCCCTGAGAGCAGGATAAGCGGTTTGGGTAATGGACGGAATTCAATTATTAATGTATCATTCAGTTATGAGTAAACAGGCTTTGCTTTCATTTGTTAGTTTTAACTTTGGCCTGCATGGAAACCACATTTTATGATATGTTGTTAGATGCACTGTCTCTTGAAATGTTGACTTGTTTTGAATGATGACAACTTAATTGAACTGCTCTATATCTGTCTATGCCCTTTCTCTCTTTCCAGAAACTATTTGGCAGCCACGAGCCCTCATCTGTTCAGCTCTGGGTCTCATACAACCGCCAGCCAATGAAAGCTGCCCAGTTTATGACCCGACATCCAATCACAGTGAGCCACCTTTGCATGGGCTAGAGTATAGATCCAGTAATTGAGTATTCTCCAGAGAGATTGCAAGGAAGATTGTGATCAAAACAGACCGCAGATCGATAGTCCGAGGATTAATCCTTATCTTCCTCTCTGTCCCTCTCTTCTCCTCCCCCCTATCTGTAGGAATACTACATCGCGGATGCTTCGGAGGACCAGGTGTTTGTATGTGTGAACCATGTGAACAATGTCACACACCTCTACATCTCAGACACACAGGGCTTATCTTTCTCTCTGTCCCTGGAGAATGTGCTGTATTATAGCCCTGAGGGCTCTGGCAGCAATACACTTATCAGGTAATACACACACACACACACACACACACACACACACACACACACACACACACACACACACACACACACACACACACACACACACACACACACACACACAGTCTTTATCTTACATTTAACAAGTGCCTGTTGGACTAGGAAAGAAACACCTGTTGTCACCAGCCAACTTTACCTCTATCACACCATCAGCAGGAAACCACTAAATGTTGTACGGGTATTTTATCACAGCAGTGTTGTCAAAAGTCCCCGTCTATGTCTCTCCGAAGTTGCTTAACACCAGAAGTTATACACCCTCTGGTTACGTGCGTAGTAGAAATGAATAATGCTGCATGCATTAAAGTTGCTGCAAGTAAAAAGAAAAAGTGGCAAGAGTTGTGTTACTGATCAGGGAAACCTGTTTGCCATGCTCTACTTGTTTGACTGATCACAAAATGCTCTACTACACCCGCTTAAAGGAGAAAAAAAAAGGCGCCCACTAAAAAAAGTTCAGGGTCCAGGCCTATGTAAACATAACAACCCTAGATGGCAAAGTGAGTGGTACTGCAGGGTTATGGATACTTAAGATAGTTGTGGAGACATTAGTACAATATGATATTCAGCAGCAATTTACCAGAAAGATACCACAAAATTTCCCTGTCTGGAAGAGACTTCATGTGACACGGTCAAGAAAACAATAGAACCATGCCCATGTCAACTTGTCATCATCTCCAGCTCCTCTGTTATTATTAGAAATAAACCTCAGCATATATCTATATACATATCTTTCTGAGTTCCTGAACCAGGAGGTAGGTTGTGTTGATGCAGTCACTCTGGTGTAACCCTATGGTTAATATACTGTATAGGACAGCGCCCTCCTGCTGAGCCCCCTGTATTAATTGGCTGTGAATCCCTGTGTATTTTTATTGTTTTTTTGTTTTTTTTGTTTGTTTGCTCATATGGTATTGGTTAGCACAGAAAACTCTTATTTGCACATTCAAATCAAATCAAATGTCTTTATTTCGAACATGCAAAATAAAAAAAGACCAAGCATGAATAATAAAAAAAAAACAACAAATGATAAAAATAAAACCAAAAGAATTCAACAGAAGTAATTCTCACTAGAGAATCCAACAAATATTATATGTTCAAAAAGGAGAAAGAGAAGTTATTACTTATAATGTCCTGCCCCCTCTCTAATGCTCAATTAATAAACCTAAATAATAAATTTAGTTTTTCACACATCAGACTATGTCATTCTCAATATCTATCTCACAACGACTCAAAAAAAAATAAACAAAAAACCAAAACAAAACAATAACAATGATTTCCAAAAACAGCAATAACAGCATCCACATTGTTATGAACTGTTGTTGAACATTGTTGAAACTGGACGGTATGTTAATCTAAAAGAAGAAAAGCAGATTTGTCTAGGGTGCTGTCTAAATGATATAAAGTTGCATTTTGTTTTCTGCTGTCCTTTTTATTGTGAACTGTTCGATGCTTTGTTTAGTCAGATAAAAATAGATATTGATTCTGTAAATATGGATGCTGCACAAAGACTGAGTTGGCTGTTCACATATGAAACAGTTATCTGCAGAAAGCCTGGGAGAAGAGGAAAAAAGGCTCTTTTATCGAGATAATCTGTAGATATGTAACAGTTCTTTATGTGATCAGCTCATTTGGGAATTTTTTGTTTCATTTTTATTTTGTTTGCTTTTTTCTTTTCCTTTTTTCAACATGCTTTGTATATGCAATACCGGAATATGTATGTAAGTTCTGTAAATAGTGGTGTCATGTAATCCCAAATGGGATGGGCCAAATGTTTGGCATGACACAGAAATAAACGTAAATATATAAATTAATAATGAATTATAGGATTCTTACAACATAGTAACAGCTAGCGATGATGCAGTACTTTAGTAATACTTATAATAATAAAGAAAAATACAGTCTTTACCAGTACGAGATAACTGACCCTTTAGTGTTAAATTTACCAATAATGCAATTAAATTTGGGGTAATGATGACCTGGATGGATAGTTACTGTTAGCTTCAAATAAATTGCTGGTAAATGTTAGTTACTCTTATTTCAGAAGTACAATTTACAAGTGACCACTATTTGCATGTTCTTCCAAAATTTTGCTTGACTTAATAAAAGTGCTTCCGCCTAACTGGGAATTTACCCTCTGCTATAGCCTGTATACAAAGCTCTTTGTCCTGGTAACAAAACAAGTTTTGTCTGTTTCTGTGTTCCAGGTACTTTGCCAATGAACCTTTTGCTGACCTGCACCGTGTGGAAGGGCTGCGTGGCGTCTTCATTGCCACACTCATTAATGGTTCAGTCAGTGAAGACAACATGCGCTCTGTCATCACTTTTGACAAAGGGGGCACCTGGGAGCTGCTTCAGCCCCCTGCTGCTGACAGCCTGGGAGGAACAATAGACTGCCAGGTAGACTGGTTCACGAACCACAGATGACCTTGTTTATTGACTGATTTAGCCGAATGTTGTAATAGATCAGATTAACTTTATTGCTCCCCTGACGTCCGGGTGGCGTAGCGGTGTATTCCGTTGCCTACCAACATGGTGATCACCGGTGCAAATCCCCGTGTGTCCCTACATCCCCGGAATCCCCGGGTGTCCCTACAGACACAATTGGCCGTGTCTCCGGGTGGGAAGCCGGATGTGGGTGTGTGTCCTGGTTGCTGCACTAGCGCTTCCTGGCTTGGCAGAGGGCATAGAGCAGCGACTGAGACATCTCGGAAGAGTGGGGTAATTGGCCAAGTACAATTCGGGGAAAGGGGGGGGTAAAAAAAAAAATTGATCCGCAGACATGAAAATTTAGGTGCTACAGCAGCAGAAATAATTAAAAGAAGAATAAAAGAAGAGATGCAAGAGAATTAAAACGAGCATACAACTAAAACTAAGAGTATCATAAAAGTGCAGGATTGGTCCACTGTTTGGAATCTGGACAAGCCACATTGAGTAAATTCTTTGTGCCAAGCACTTTCTGTTCAACAAATGACATGTCAAAGTCACCCAGCAGACTCATGAACAACATTAATGGCCAGTGTTAGTTGGGAACATTCAGACAAAACACCTGTCGCTGCTACCAGTTGTCGACGAACTCACCACAAAATAAGTGATAGCATTAAAACATGGAGAGTTTATAATGAGCTAATGCGGATACTTTTTAATATACCACATTCTTGATATTGCGGTATTTGAAAAAAAATTACAACGATATTCAAAAACTGACCAAACTCCATGTGGAGTTGTAACCCATAGAACATGGTTTCGTTTGGTGTCGCAGGGGATATGTTTTGTATAGTAAGTTAAGATGAGGAAATGATGATGATGCACAATGCTGCTCTTGTGAACACAATCTACTTCTAGAGTTACTCCTCAGAATACTCTGTATACGTTGTACTTACTACTCTCCTCTCTTCTCTAGCTCTCTAAAGGCTGCTCTCTCCACCTTGCCCAACGATGGAGCCAACTGTTAAACATCCAGCTGAGGAGAATGCCCATCTTGTCCAAGGAGTCTGCACCAGGACTCATCATGGCCACAGGTGGGCACAAATGGCAATAACAAAAATAGAAAAGAAAAGGGCATCCGGGTGGCGTGGCGGTCTATTCCGTTGCCTATCAACACGGGGATCGCCGGATCGAATCCCGGCGTTACCTCCGCTGTGGTCGGGCGTCCCTACAGACAAAATTGGCCGTGTCTGCGGGTGGGAAGCCAGATGTGGGTATGTGTCCTGGTCACTGCACTAGTATCTTTTCTGGTCTGTCGGGGCGCGTGTTCAGAGGGGGAGGTGGAACTGGAGGGAATAGCGTGATCCTCCCACGTGCTACCTTCCCCTGGCAAAACTCCTCACTGTCAGGTGAAAAGAAGCGGCTGGCGACTTCACATGTATCAGAGGAGGCATGTGGTAGTTTGCAGCCCTCCCCGGATCAGCAGAGGGGTTGGAGCAGCAACGGGGACGGCTCGAAAGAGTTGGGTAATTGGCCCGATACAGTTTGGGGGGGGGGACACCCCCAAAAAAATAGAACAGAAAAGAAAAACAAAATTCCAGAAATATGTGCTATAAGCACTATGGTTTCAGGATAGGAGTACCATCAATACTGAAATGACTAGTGTGCTTGGGCTGCCATCTGTAGGAGAACAGTCATTAGCAGAGTTGATGTCATGTGAGCTTAATCTTTTGATGCAACTTTCATATAACTCAATACATGACACACAAAACCGGGGCCCTCACAGGAAACTAATGTGGCCAGACAAAGCTACAAGTCTTCCTTTGCGGATGAGCTGCTTTCTGTTTACAAAAGCTAACTTCCTGTATTACCCATAGCACAAGTCATCAAAATGTTCTCCACAGACAAGTTGCCAAGTGTGTGCGTGCATGCCTGTGCGCGCGTGTGTGTGTGTCTGTGTGTGTTTGTGTGTGTGTGTGTGTGTGTGTGTGTGTGTGTGTGTTTTGCTACTCAAAAGTTAAGCAACCCAAAAATTAAACCACCAGACGTAGTAGAAAATCTTTTTTAAAATTGGAGGTCTTCACAGAAAAAAATACTTTATGTAATGATTTGGAGCTTGTCTATGTGTGCATGCTTATTAGCTTTTTTAAATTTTTTTTATCTTATTTGGTGTTTGGATAAAAGATCTGAAGTGGTGTTTCTCTGCATGATTTTTCCCAGTTGGTACAAACTATTGATTTGCTGATACTTTCTTGTGTCCAAGAGGAGGGTGCTTCTCCAGTGCCCAGCCAATCCCTCTTATTAAATTCTTTATAGCTAATGGGCACTGAGAGAGAGAGAGAGCGAGAGGGAGAGAGGGAGAGCGAGAGAGAGGCGGGGATTGTGTAAGCGAGCAGAGTTTGCTATGTTATTGCTTTCAAACAGATGTGCAAATTACTGCTTTATTGCCAAACCCACGTTCACAGGCACAAGCACGGGCTCTCTCTCTCTCTCTCTCTCTCTCTCTCTCTCTCTCTCTCTCTCTCTCTTTCTCTCTCGCTCTCTCTCTATCACATAGAGCAGCAGTTGTTTAAATCGACATCACGGCAGTGTGTTTTTCAGGATATTTGTAGCTGTCTTGTGAGTCTTGGTGCTTGTTCAGAGCTGTTGACAGTCATTAGATGTTTACTTAGAGTTAGGGCATAGTTGAGATTTGCTGCATCGCTTGGCCCATTAAAAGAGAGCTGTGCTCATATTACTCTCCCCTCTTGTAGTTATCATCCTTGAAAAGAGTTTTGAAAAACACGATCACTGATACTGGATGTATGTATGCATCCAACGGCATTATCGTCGAAGCCATGTACTCGCATTACTGGTTCAACTGATCACTCAGTAGCATTGTGGTTTCATCACTAATCTAAGTGACCTCTTCGGTCTCGACTGACTGCGGGTATTCCCACCCTTATAAACAATACAGTGGCGTAACAACTGAAACAACGATTGGTTTCATACACAAATTACCGTGACCAACGAGCTGACAACGTCCCCACTGACACAGCGGCCGGGGAAGAGGGGAAATCCCACATTAACCAGGCCCTGGATAAGTGTGGTTATCCTAACCGGGTGTTTGTCAAGCCAGGAAATAACCCAAACAGTACACCAGCCAATCGAAGAGAGGAGAAGGACAGCAGCTGCCTAAGCACAAACAGTGGTGATTCTGTATGTGGCGAGAGTGTCGCAAAAGCTATTTTCCGAACAACGCGTCTCAGTTGCTTTCAAACCCCAAAACACACTGCACCAGAAATTGGTCCACCCCGAGGATCAGGTCCCCCGGCACAAACAGAGCAATATAGTGTACGCTGTTAAGTGCCAGGAGGATTGCCGTGACATGTGTATCGGAGAAATCAAACAGATATTGGCCAAAAGAATGGCACCACACAGGAGAACTAACATGTCAGGCCAGGACTCCACAGTCTACACCCACCTACAGCCCAGTGGCCACTCTTTCAAGGATGAGGATGTGCACATCCTTGATAGGGAGGAATGCACATGGCCATTGTAACTCTAGTTAATGGTCACAGTAATTTGCATATGAAACCAATAGTTTTTGGTCGTAATGCCACTGTATTGTTTATAAGGGTGGTGATACCTGCAGTCAGTTGAAACTGAAGCGGTCACTTGGGTGATGAAATGTTTCTCTCTCAATAACGTTGTATCCAGATGAACTCATTCAACTTTTCTTTTTTTTTGGGGACCCCCCCCCCTTTTTCTCCCCAATCCCCAATTGTATCTGGCCAATTACCCCACCCTTCCGAACCATCCCGGATGCTCCTCCACCCCCTCTGCTGATCCGGGGAGGGAGGGCTGCAGACTACCACATGCCTCCTCCGATACATGTGGAATCGCCAGTTGCTGACAGTGAGGAGTTTCGCCAAGGGGACGATAGCGGTTGGGAGGATCACGCTATTCCCCCCAGTTCCCCCTCCCCCTTGAACAGGCACCCCGACCAACCAGAGGAGGCGCTAGTGCCGCGACCAGGACACATACCCACATCTGGCTTCCCACCCGCAGACACAGCCAATTGTGTCTGTAGGGGCATCCCTGATTCAACTTTCTATGATTGTGGCATTGTCCTTGAATTCTCGTGTGTGCTGCTAATTGGTGGGTGACTGGATGCTAAATGGAGGGATGTTTTAAAGAGGATACCATTTTTTTTGAGTTGGACCTATCCTAGAGCATTGCAATGTGCAGCAATGTGCCGCAACACAACTCCCATCATTATTAATGTTATTCAGAGCAGTGCAGCATCAGAAACAAAACTCCGGTACATACCCGGCGTGCAGTACATCATCTTCACCTCAACAGGAGATTAATATCACAGACCTGAGCTTTCTCCTCCCCTGCTCCCTGTCTCTTTTTCCACACCCCTGTTTTATTTAATGTGATCAACTTGAGTTCCGCATCTCCTCCATCGACACCTCCCCTTCTCTAATAGACACCTCCCCTTCTCTAATAGACACCTCCCCTTCTCTAATAGTAGTGGTAGAACTCTCTTTGCCCCAGTCTGTCTCTTTTTCTGCTTCTCTAACCTGATGATATAAAAACCTGGTGAAATGCAGCTCATGCAACTCAGGCTTCCTCTCATTAAGAGGCAGTACAGGAAGGAAGTGCCATTTGTTTAATAATATTTTTGTGTTAATGACCATGCTGGCTCATCCAGTGACCAAGCACCTCATGAGGAGGCAGGAAAAACAGAACGAGTGATGAAATGCAATTCAAATTGAATGAGTCCTATTGCAACGTTAATCACGCGTTTGGTCGTGTGTGTGTGTGTGTGTGTGTGTGTGTGTGTGTGTGTGTGTGTGTGTGTGTGTGTGTGTGTGTGTGTGTGTGTCTGTCTGTCCATGGCTAATCTCACATATTACTGGACCTACAGCCTAATAGTTTTTGTGCACAGTTAAGACTGTATGATGAAGAACCTCTCATGGTTGCAGTGATTCAAAACCTTTGAAAAACATTTGTTCTCACTACCGCCAGTCCCTCTCTTCACTCACTCTGTAGTTTGCTTGACCACTGCTGCACTCTCTCTCTCTCTCTCTCTCTCTCTCTCTCTCTCTCTCTCTCTCTCTCTCTCTCTCTCTCTCTCTCTCTCTCTCTCTCTCTCTCTCTCTGCACTGCATGCGGGAAGGTTGGGTGCGTCAGCGTGAGTGAGGGCGTTGAATGAGCTTGAGCGTGTTTTTTGGCTTAATTCACTTATTCTCTACTGCTTTCACTTTTCTTTTCTTTTCTTTTCTTCTCTACATGGTAATGTGAGGGAAGTTTAATTTTACTTTGTCGTTGGTGCTTGGGAAGTGACTGGAGTGGCTGGTGGGAGGTTGGCGGTGTGCAATATGGCGTCCCTCCCCGGCGAGGGCTCGCCTCCCCTGTCTATCAGACACGGGGTTAGAGTCGTGGTAGACCCGCGGTACACTGTGGAACAGGTTCTCCTGGCTGCAGGAGAACAGGTCGGTTATGAGAACATCACCTACGGCTCTCGGATGAATAAAGCCGTGGTGGCTTTTCTCCGAGAGGAGCGTTTAGTTCACCTGTTGGTGGAGAGGGGCCTGGTGCTAGACGATTTGTTTGTAGCCGTCCCGCCATTGTTTGTGCCGTCGACACGTGTTACCGTGTCAGGCGTACCTCCATTTATCCCGAACGAGCTCATTGAGAAAGAACTGGGTCGTTTCGGGAAGTTTGCTGGCGGGTTCAGAACAGTCCGTCTGGGTTGTGGCGACGCCAGACTGCAGCATGTTAACTCCCTGCGGAGACAGGCCTTCATGTATTTAAATGATCCCTCAGAACATCTACAAGTATCATTTAAGGTCAAATACGAACACGGCATCTACACTTTGTACGCGAGTTCTGGCAGCATGAAGTGTTTTGAGTGCGGCGATGTCGGCCACAAACGCTCATCCTGCCCGCACAGGGAGCCCACAGCGGGCAGCAGTACAGGCGAGCCACAGCCTAACGGCGCCGCAGAGGGCGGTAGCCCGCAAACAGCGCAGCAGGCGGCAGGAGACACCGTAACCGGTGATCCGCAACCTGGTACGGAAGGAAATGTAACAACTGAGCAGGACAGCAATACTGTAAATGATGGTAATTTGAGTGGTACTGAAGCACAGGATGCGGATGTATGCAGAGACGAAGGACAGACAGAACCAGCGGGAGACAGTCACCCAGCCGAGGCTGAGAGTCAGGTCTCTGCAACAGGTGAGTCACACTGTGAAAACGCTGGAAATGAAGATGAGGACATGTTAGAGGATGATAGCCTATCTCAGTTTGCTGATATTGTGTCGCAAGATGATCAGCAGTCATACTCATTGAAAGAGATTAATGATTTCCTTGACGAAACCTATGGCAGACAGTCTGTGGATGTAACAGATTTCTTCTCGGATGTGGACAGGTTTGTTAGTTCTGTTATGAAAATTAGAAAAACAGCTGGATATGAAGAGCTCAGTAAGCAGAAGAGGTTTCGTCTGAAGAAGATTCTGACGAAACTCAGGAAAGAAAAGCGAGGAAAGGTTTCTTTACATGTACAAAACTGAAATATATGTGATACACAAAAGGTGTTTTTTTTTCTCTCTTGGAATGTTTTCACTGTCTTATCCTTCCTTTTCTCTCTTCTTTTAATGGACGGTTTGCGAGTAGGGAGTCTAAATATTAATGGAGGACGGGATAGAGTTAAGCGAGGTGTGGTAGCTGAGCTGATTAGAGCTAAGAACATAGATGTGCTCTTCCTACAGGAAACACACAGCTCTGCAGACAACGAGATAGAGTGGGGAATGAGTTGGGCAGGCCAGGCTTTTTTGAGCCATGGTACCAACTTTAGTGCAGGTGTAGCTGTTCTCTTCTCGCAGCGCCTCCTTTTGACAAATGTTTTGACATGTGAAGTTGAGCAGGGCAGGATCCAGGTAGTTCAGGCAACAATCCAAGAAATACCTTTTGTGTTTATAAATGTGTATGCTTATAATACAGGCACTGATCGCTTGAGATTGTTTAGCAAACTGAGGGATAAACTCAAACAATTTAATAGTGGCTCAATCATAGTGGTGGGAGGAGACTGGAATTGCACTACACACCCTACAGTTGACAGAAACTCAGAAGAGCCCCATCCACCGTCAGCTTCTTTTCTGTCCACTGTGGTTGCAGAAAACGACCTTACGGATGTTTGGAGGACACTTAATCCAACAGTTAGGCAGTACACATGGGTAAAAGCTGCGGAGGGTAGTGTGAGGGCAGCCAGGTTGGACAGGATTTACCTCAATCAAACATACAGCAACAGGTTGATTAAGTCCACGATATCACCTGTGGGATTTTCAGATCACCATTTAGTAGTGGCAGATTTTTCTTTACAAGTTCAATTTCGACACTGTTCCCACTGGCACTTCGATGTGCGGCTAACGCAGGATAAAGCCTTCTTTCAGTTCTTCTCTGACTTCTGGAGTCATTGGAGGCTGAGGAAGAGGGATTTTGAGAGCTTAGCTCGATGGTGGGAGGTAGGAAAAACACAAATTAGGATTTTCTGTCAGCAATACAAACACCACACTCTCGGTGTGGAGAAACTTTGTCTTGATGAATTAGAGAGAGAAATTAGGATATTAGAAAGCGAAGTAATTATTGGACATGATGGTGACAGCAGCACTTTGGAAAGTAGGAGGAAGGCTTTAGGTAGGTTCCTACATGAGAGAGCAAAGGGCGCTTTAATCAGGACCCGACTTGCCACCATCAAAGACATAGATGCTCCAACTTCTTTTTTCTTTAACCTCGAGAAGAAAATTAGAAAGAACAATGTGATGATGCACCTCAAACTTCCCAGTGGGGCAACAACAACTGATCCATCAGAGATGAGGAAGTTGGCCATAGACTTCTACAGCAGCCTGTTCAGTGCGGAGACCTGTGACTCTGGCTGTGTGGGGAGATACTGGAGGGACTGCCTCAGCTGGGTGAAACACAGGTGACTTCGCTGGAGTCCCCCGTCTCCTTTGATGAGATGTCTGCGGCGGTTCAGCAGCTCAGCTGTGGCAAAGCCTCTGGAGTTGATGGACTTCCTTCAGAGTTCTACAAGACGTTTTGGACTCACATTGGACGAGACTTACACGATGTTTTTAAAGAATGTTTGAACTCTGGAACTCTACCTTTGAGTTGTAGACGGGCTGTCCTGACACTGCTACCAAAAAAGGGAGATCTTGGCCTACTAAAAAACTGGAGGCCAGTTTCATTATTGTGTACTGACTATAAGATCATTGCAAAATGCTTTTCAAATAGACTCAAACAGTGTATGGACACGGTTGTACATTACAGCCAGACGTACTGTGTTCCTGACCGTACAATTAAGGATAATCTTTTTTTGATACGTGACATTATTGCCATATCTAAGCTCCAGGAGCTGGATGTTGGCCTGCTTTCCTTAGATCAAGAGAAGGCTTTTGACAGGATAGATCATTGCTATCTGTTCAAAACACTTAAAGGTTTTGGTTTTGGGGATAAATTTGTTAACTGGATCAAGTTGTTGTATTCCGGAGCCAGTGTTCTGTTGAAGGTAGGAGGTGGACTCAGCCGACCTGTCTCTGTTAGGAGAGGTATCAGACAGGGTTGTCCCTTATCTGGGAGGCTGTACTCCCTGGCCATGAACCACTTTTATTTCAGCTCAGGCAGGGGCTCCCAGGGCTAACCTTTTCAGGGAAGATCACCACTGCAGTTAGCTTATCAGCATACGCTGATGATGTCACGGTTTTCATAACAACCCAAAACGATGTACAATTTCTCAAACAGAAATTGGCCTTATACGAACAAGCTTCCTCTGCAAAGGTTAATTGGTCAAAATCCGAAGGCCTCTTGCTGGGGGAGTGGAACAATAGAGAAAAGCCGACATTACCAGCGGGGCTGCAGTGGAATACAGACGGGATAAAATGCCTAGGTGTCTTTCTAGGCAGTGACCGCTTCCTGAGCAAAAACTGGGAGGGTTTAACCGAGAAGGTCAGTGCCCGATTGTCTAGGTGGACTTGGATCCAGCCTCAGTTGTCCTATAGGGGGAGGGTCTTGATTGTTAACAACTTGATTGCCTCGATGTTCTGGCACCGGTTTACAGTTTTAGAACCTCCGGACACGCTCATACGGGAAGTACAGAAGACGCTAGTGGACTTCTTCTGGGGAGGCTTTCACTGGACCAAGTCTGCTGTACTGTTCCTACCAGTGCTGGAAGGAGGCCAGGGCCTGATTGACCTCCGCAGTCGCATCATGGCCTTTCGCCTTCAAACTGTGCAGCGCCTTTTATACCATGACCAGCGACTTTGGAGTGAAACGGCGTCTGTGTTGCTTCGGAGGGTCATGAACCTGAACTATGACAATCACCTGTTCTTTCTGGACCTGGCTGGCATGGATTTCACGACAACACCCTTCTATCAATCTGTTCTCCGCGCTTGGAGAACGGTCTTGCGCACCAACAGGGACTACTCCCAGCTCTATGGCAGTGCCGGGGAGGAACCACTGTTCCATAACCCACTGATACATTGCAGGATGCTCAGCTCCGCAAGTGTACAGAGATCCCTCATAAGAGCTGGACTTACGAAATTAGCATGTCTCAGATCAGGAGGACAGTGGAAGACGGCGGGCATTTTGAGCCAAGAGACTGGCTTTAAATCTCTTCGTTTGATGGAGAGATTGTTGGGGGAAGTGATCAGTGCACTTCCTGGCTTCTTCAGGGAGGTACTAGGAGCGGAGTGTGGGGAGGATCAGCCAGCTATGCTGCCTGTCTTTCCATCTTTGTCAGTCCGTGCGGCAGTGGAGGAGCAGGAAGAAGTGAAGGGGGCCATTCTGTCCATCAAAACGTCCGGAACTACATGACCTCTCAAGCACGTCACAGAAGGCCTTGTACGCAGTCACTGTAAAGGTTCTCAACAGAACATCACTAGCCGGTGTGCAGGAGTCGAGGTGGTTGAGTTTGTTGGCACCAGGCTCATCCCCCAGGGGCAGCTGGAGGTCCTTGTACAAACCCCCCATTGAGAAACGCACTGCGGATCTACAGTGGAGGGTGGTACACGGGGCTGTGGCTACGAACAGACATGTGGCACACTTTGATCCTAGGGTAGGGAGTCAATGCTCTTTCTGCAATGATGAGGAAACCCTACAGCACTTATGGCTTAGATGTCCCAGGTTGGGCCCTCTTTTCTCTGTACTGCAGCGGTGGCTCAGAGGTTTAGGAGAGGTTCTTGCGGACAGCCTGTTTGTCTTTGGTCCGAGGTACATGGCAGCACAGTGCAGACGTATCACCTTGGTTAATTTTTGATAGGACAGGCGAAAATGAGCATTTGGCTTAGCAGAAGGAACAAGATGAAAGGCACAGGGTCCACAGACGCCATGCTCATGTTCAGGGGTCTAGTGGCTGCTCGGCTGAAAATAGAGTTCATGTTCTTCAACCTTAGTTCAAACCTAGAAGGATTTATTTCTATGTGGGGACATGGGGATGTGCTGTGCACAGTGGA
Organism: Lampris incognitus; assembly: GCF_029633865.1. Taxonomy (NCBI): domain Eukaryota; kingdom Metazoa; phylum Chordata; class Actinopteri; order Lampriformes; family Lampridae; genus Lampris; species Lampris incognitus. Next base: position 18,577,084 of record NC_079217.1, on the reverse strand, counting down.
AGACCAAGTGCTTATTCTTAATCTTTGAAAAAAGGGGAAATAGGGGGAAGGTGTATCCTTTGTTTTTACTGTGTATGGCGATTGTTGTGTTTTTCCACTATGTATATGAGTTTTTGTGTTGATGTTATCTTGATGTGACTGAAGAATTGAAACATTAAAGGCTTGGTTAAAGGTCAAGGTCTCTCTCTCTCTCTCTCTCTCTCTCTCTCTCTCTCTCCCTCTCTCCCTCTTTCTCTCTCTCTCTCTATTAGGTAGATTTTTAAACATGAATGCTCCATATTAACAACTTTCTTTTCTCCCTATGTCCCATTCAGTTGACTTGGGCACTGCACTGCACAAAAGCCTTATAATGGCAGGAAAACACAGTTTTTCTCTGTGTGTGTGTGTGTGTGTGTGTGTGTCCGCTGCTAATCTCACATACTGCTGAACCTGTCAGCCTAATCATTTTTTTGCACATTTATTACTGTATGATCAAGGACCTCTCATGGTTGCGGTGATTCAGAACCTTTCTTATACCGCAGCTGAGTGCTAACTCCTCAGCTGGTTTGTTGCCAAGTCTGAGCACCGGAGAAGAGGAGATACGCCTGGCGGAGATCTGCACTCTACTGAGTGCACGCCTCTGGTTTTATCTAAAATGGATAATTGTGCATTTCGAATTTGCTAGCATGCTTAAGATAAGGGAACAGAGTTTTATACACTACATAATACCTTGGAAATTAGTGCCCAGCACCCGCCTAGAGTAGAGAGGTTCAAGTTAAAGTTTCAAATCCATTCAAAGCACATTCATAACAGTTACCCATCTGCAGTGCTTGTTTAGGCAGGGTTTCTCCTGAAGGTTTTAGGTGGTGTTGGTAACTGGTAGCTGGGCTATGTACAGTAATGTTAAAGTCTGTATGCTTACACAACAGTCTTCACCTGTAAAAATATAGCTTTTTAGGGGGTGTCTGGGTAGTGTGGCGGTCTATTCCATTGCCTGCCAACACGGGGATCGCCGGTTGGAATCCCTGTGTTACTTCCAGCTTGGTCGGGCGTCCCGACAGACACAATTGGCCGTGTCTACGGGCGAGAAGCCAGATGTGGATATGTGTCCTGGTCGCTGCACTAGCGCCTCCTCTGGTCGGTCGGGGTGCTTGTTCGGGGGGGAGGGGGAACTGGGGTGAATAGCGTGATCCTCCCACGCGCTACGGCCCCCTGGCGAAACTCCTCACTGTCAGGTGAAAAGAAGCAGCTGGTGACTCCACATGTATCGGCGGAGGCATGTGGTAGTTAGTAGCCCTCCCCACATCAGCAGAGGGGGTGGAGAAGAGTGGGGTAATTGGCCAAGTACAATCGGGGAGAAAAGGGGGGAACCCCCCCCATCCAAAAAAAAAAACAATAATAGATTTTTGGAGCGAATCTTAAACTATAATGCAGAAAAGGTTATTTTTAGAATTCACACTGAAATGTTAATCCAAATGATTCATTTAATTTGTATTTATTCCAAGTGTTTTTTTTTTGTTTGTTTGTTTTTGGGTTTTTTTTCAATAAATAAGCTCTGCCAGTGGGATGAGATAAATTCACTTGATGTAATGAAATGGTTCCAAGTATTTTCTGAATCAAGTCAACAAAATCTCACAAGTGAACTGAACTCTCCTACTTCGATTTGTCTTTTCGCTCCAAAAAAGCATCGTGACATCTTTCTGTCTTCAATACAGGATCAGTAGGCAGGAACCTGGCCAACAAGCCTAACGTCTATGTATCCAGCAGCGCAGGGGCCAGATGGAGAGAGGTCAGTACAACATGTGATACAGATGACAAATCACCGAACACCAATGTAAAACGTGTTTCACAATTTCACACTGCTGTGTATATACATGGATAATGACTTTATTTTTTGTTGAGCTGTAGAGTTTAATTATACATATGAAATGAAAGGATATTCCATGTAGCTGATAAACCTCTAGCTTGATCTGAATGTTAAATTGCTAGATTTAACCATGCTTCTGCTTGTCCAGGCACTGGCAGGCCCTCATTTCTACACATGGGGTGACCACGGGGGTATCCTGATGGCGATCGCACAAGGAGACTCCACCAGCCACCTCAAGTAAGTCTTAGCAACAATATGTCATTGTGTATATAAATATATATATATATAAATATATATATGCTACATGTGAAGAACATTTCAGCAGAAAAGGAGCACAAGTACTCAGAAAGCCTTCCATAGATAAACAAAGGCTAAAAAGCAATCTACAGAGGAATATGCTCATGATAATATTGCAGAAGAGCCAAGGATATAACTATGCTCATCAGTTTATGGTTTTATCTGTCAATGTCAGGTTCAGCACCAATGAAGGGGAGACATGGACAGACTTTAAGTTCTCGGACAGAGAGGTGTATGTCTACCAGCTGCTTACTGAGCCAGGCGAAAAGAGCACTATCTTCACCATCTTTGGCTCCTATGCAGACCAGAGACATAGCTGGCTCATCCTGCAAGTCAACACCTCTGATGTACTGGGTGGGTACCGGAGATTAGGGATGAGCAGGGTTTAATTTGTGCTAGGTCCGGAAAGATCCAGATCTGCTACCTCCCATGCTGGAACCAGCACTGAATCTGAATGATCCAGCACATCTTCCATGTATTGAAAAATGTATGACACTCTGATTTAAAAACATGTAAATGGTCTACACAGAACACTAGCGACATTTTGAATCGTAAAAAGTAGCTGAGACACAGTTGTGGCTGCCAGCCGATTTCAGAGAGGAGGCAAGCAGGCAACACATGCACATGGCATGCAATATGCATACACACCACACATGCACACAGTGTAGAATATCACATCTCAGGGGGCGTCCGGGTAGCATAGCGGTCTATTCTGTTGCTTACCAACACGGGGATTGTCGGTTCGGATCCCCGTGTTACCTCTGGCATGGTCGGGCGTCCCTACAGACACAATTGGCCGTGTCTACGGGTGGGAAGCCAGATGTGGGTATGTGTCCCGGTCGCTGAACTAGCGCCTCCTATGTTTGGTCGGGGCGTCTGTTTAGGGGGGTGAGGGAGAACCAAAGGGAATAGCGTAATCCTCCCATGCGTTACGTTCCCCAGGCGAAACTCCTCACTGTCAGGTGAAAAGAAATGGCTGGTGACTCCACATGTATCAGAGGAGACATGTGGTAGTCTGCAGCCCTCCCCTGCTCGGCAGAGGGGGTGGAGCAGTGACTGGGACGGCTCGGAAGAGCGGGGTAATTGGCCAGATGTAATTTGGGAGAAAAAGGGGGGGGGAAATCCCCCCCCCAAAAAAAGAAAATTTATATCACATCTCACATGTTCATCTATCATGGGGGGAGGGGAATCCTTGCAACAGCAAGGTTTATTTTCCTGTGTTGCGGTAACGTTTCATCTCACCACATCATATTTCTGTTATCTGTTGTCTTGACGTGTGTCTGTTCATGTGGGGACTCTTTTCCAGGCGTACCCTGTTCGGATGCCGACTACAAGCGCTGGTCACCATCAGATGAGCGTGGTAACGACTGTCTGTTAGGCAGAGAAATGGTTTTTAAGAGGCGCACACCGCATGCCACATGTTTTAATGGAGAAGACTTTGATCGGCCCGTCACAGTGTCCAACTGCTCTTGCACACGCCAGGACTATGAATGGTAACAGACACACACACAGACTCAACCTCTGCCAAACACCAAGTGGATGCAAATATGAATACAAATCATGTTGCCACTGGTTTTAATTTATTGATTACATTTTTGTTTTTGATGTGTCTGTCAAACATATTGTCTTTTCACCGCTGCCGAATATTTGAAGCCCAAGAAGGTATTCAGGACAGCCCTATTTTTCACTTGGTGTCTGGGTTCCCACACATCCTGGAAAACCTGGAAATGTATTGACTGGTGAATGGAAAAGACCTGGAAAATTATAAAATTGAAATGTCATGCAAATATTATTGAGGTCATGCGAAATGTTCAAGTTTGGTTATGAAGTCGTATACCTGCTGAGATGGCATATTTTCAGTGTAATTTTTTTTTATTTTGCTGAGATTGCATGTTTTTAGCTGCTGAGATTGCATAACGGTGCTTAAAGTTTTGGGGGATAGTATATTTAATGACCAGCGAAAAGTTACACTGTACCCTTAGAAGCTGTTGAGACTTCCACTTACAGTTGATTCTAGTAATATATAACATTTCATGAGCAACAGTTGTAATGTATAGCTAAGCAAAAACCATGGAAAATGTCCTGACGAGCACATACAGCAACAAAGGAAAGTCCCATTTGAGAAGATTTTTGTGTCTGTATGCACTGCACATTCTCAGTGTTGCTACTAGACTGCTAATCACCACCTAATTACGACTCTGTTAAAAAAAAGCTGCATATCGGGACCTGCCCTCTATTAGGAGGAGTAGCTAACAGACACCTTTTCCTCTCCATTTATTCCCTCTACTCTTACCTCCTCCTCCCACTTCCAGCGACTATGGCTTCAAGCTGAGCGAGGACTTGTCTCTTCAAGTGTGTGTGCCTGACCCTGAATTCTCAGGCAACCTCTATGCCCCACCAGTGCCTTGTCCAGTAGGTACCACCTACCGACGCAGCAAAGGGTAAGCTACTAATACTATACCTAAGGGTGTGGAATTAAAGCCAGGAATGTAGCTAACCAACATCATGTCAATGTATGCAAAGCAAGTCTTTTGACCATTGCATATCTTCCTATTAGGGCTGTACGATATGGCCAAAATCTCATATCACGATACAGGTCATTCATATCACAATAACGATACGTATCACGACATAGCAAATTTTCTGTAAATTCAATGAATAAATAGTTTATAGGGCAGCACGGTGGCGCAGTGGTTAGCGCGGTCACCTCACAGCAAGAAGGTCCTGGATTTGAGCCCCGGGTTGTCCAACCTTGGTGGGTCATCCCGGGTCGTCCTCTGTGTGGAGTTTGCATGTTCTCCCCGTGTCTGCGTTGGTTTCCTCCAGGGGCTGCGGTTTCCTCCCACAGTCCAAAGACATGACAGTCAGGTGAATTGGCCGTACTAAATTGTCCCTAGGTATGAATGTTTGTGTGTATGTGTGTGTGTCTCGGCCCTGTGATGGCCTGGCGGCCTGTCCAGAGTGTCTCCCCGCCTGCCGCCCAATGACTGTTGGAATAGGCTCCAGCATCCCCGCGACCCTGAGAACAGGATAAGCGGTTCAGCTAATGGATGGATGGATGGAAATAGTTTATATAAAATGACCACATGGAAAGGCATATTTCTTGTTACATTTTGAATTATATACTCAACAAATAAAAGGTACTTACTCATATTTGATTATTGTTCTCCTTTTATTTAGAAACTTTGTGCAAATTGACATGATTCTTGCGTAGGTGATAAAAGGGGTTAGTGGTGTTTTAGTCTGTTGTGGGGCATATTTTGTGGCATATTTTGCCAAGTACGGTTTTCTGGTCCGTGTCAGACTTTTCATACCCAAACCATGTTCATACGATAGAAGTCGCCCTTCTTTTAGGTACAAGCTCCTCGTTTTGTCCCGGCTGGTGGGACGTAACGCAGAAGGACTTCTGTTCGGAATTACCCCGTTCTGCGTTACGTTTGCTGTCCTCCATGTTTGTTTGTATTGCCTTCATGCAAATTTCCTGCCTGCGTCCGTGCTGTGCAAAGAGCGGAAAGGGACATCCAAATGATGCAAACTATTGCCGTTAAGAGAGTGATTTGCGACACAATGAAATAAACGATAGAGCTCAATATGAAGCACTAGATGTTTTCTATCATCACACGATATATATTGTGATATCACACAGCCCTACTTCCTATATTCATTTGCTGCAGTGGTGTCATGTTTAATCATCTTACCTACTCCCCTCACTCTTACCTCAAACTGGTATCAACAAGCAAGTCCAGTCTTTGTTCATTTTTTGGAATTTGTACTGTGAGAACAGTGCTGTTTGTGATTATTGGTGGACTTGTGTGATTAAATTGCCACTTTCTTTATCACTCATGTAGCTATAGGAAGGTTTCTGGGGACAGCTGTAGTGGAGGAGACGTTGAGGCAAGGTTGGATGGAGAAATGCTTCCATGTCCTGTTGGAGGTAATTGTCTATATAAGATTTCACACTGTAAGGCAGAATCCTTTACACACCCAACATCTCAGTGAGCTTGAGGAATCCAGGGAGGTTGACACGTTCAGGGCTCCAGACTAATTTTTTACATTGGTTGCACTGCTGCCACCTAATTTTTTCCTTTAGGTGCACCCAAAAATTTTCACCACGCCTTTTGGTGCCACAGTAATACATTTTAAGCGTTACTTTTTTTTTTACAGTTCCCATACACATTGGTAATTTCTTAACACATTATAGAAATGATTGTAAACAGCAGCCTTTTTCTTGATCAAAAAATAATCAATAGTTCTCTTCATTTTGAGTTACCGGTATGTTTTAAGGTTGTGATGTCACTCAAGGAGGAGTACAGGGCGTGGTCTCACACATACATACATTACAATTACAATTTACAATTTCATTTAGCAGATGCTTTTATCCAAGCGATGTACATCTGAGAGTTAATACAACACAAGCAAGGCTCTGGTCAGGAGACCTTATTTAATATTACTTTATTTTTTATTATTTTGTTTTATTTATTTGTTATTTTATTATTTATTTTATTATTTTTATAATTTATTATTATTATTATTTATTATTATTACACATGCCTTATTTTTTCCTCACCTGCATTCCACGAAGACCCTCCCTACTCTGCCTCTGATTGGCTAGTATTCGTTGCCTTCGTTGGTTAGATTGGTTAGGTTTAGGCATGAAGAGTGAGATGGTTAGGGTGAGAATATCAGGGTCAGAGCCTGGGAGTTAACCATTTCCTATTGTCTGCCTTACTCTTTAGAACTATAACAATAGTCTTATTTTAAATTGGTTTCCAATTTATCAATTAGGAGTAAAAATTTCATGAAATAACAGAAAAAAAATATTGAAGTTCACACCAATCCGAAAACGTCTGCCACTTGATTGTTCCAGTTTGTATTTTTTAAGATCGATTTATCTCCATACAGTTTACATTGCTAACAAGTATGTCTCCTGTGTTTATAGAGAGTAATGAGTTCATCCTGTATGCGGTAAGGAACTCCATTCACCGCTATGACCTGGCTACTGGCACCGACCAAGCCCTACCTCTGGCTGGCCTTAGGGAAGCGGTGGCCCTGGACTTTGACTATGATAGAAATTGTCTGTATTGGGCAGATATATCATTGGACACCATACAGGTTTGTGCACTTCACTGGGTATCACTCTGAGGTACTACTACTACTTTCGGCTGTTCCCGTTAGGGGTCGCCACAATGGATCATCCGTTTCCATCTCTTCCTGTCCTCTGCATCTTCCTCTGTCACACCAACCACCTGCATGTCCTCTCTCACCACATCCATAAACCTCCTCTTTGGCCTTCCTCTTTTCCTCTTCCCTGGCAGCTCCATATTCAAAATCAGAATCAGAATATTCAGTGTCTTTCTCCCAATATACTCAGCATCTCTCCTCCACAGATGTCCAAACCATCTCAATCTTGTCTCTCTCGCTTTGTCTCCAAACCACCCAACCTGAGCTGTCCCTCTAATATACTCATTCCTAATCCTGTCCTTCTTCATCACTCCCAATGAAAATCTTAGCATCTTCAACTCTGCCACCTCCAGCTCCGCCTCCTGTCTTTTCGTCAGTGCCACTGTCTCTAGACCATATAACATAGCTGGTCTCACAACCATTTTGTAACCCTTCCCTTTAACTTTTGTTGGTACCCTTCTGTCGTAAATCCCTCCTGATACTCTTTACCCACTCCACCCTGCCTGCACTCTCTTTTTCACCTCTCTCCTGCACTCCCCATTACTTTGTACAGTTGACACCAAGTATTCAAACTCATACGCCTTCGCCACCTCTACTCCTTACATCCTCACCATTCCACTGTCCTCCCTCTCATTCACGGATATGTATTCCGTCTTGCTCCAACTGACTTTCATTCCTCTTCTCTCCAGTGCATACCTCCACCTCTCCAGGCTCTCCTTCACCTGCAACCTACTCTCACTACAAGTCACAATGTCATCAGCAAACGTCATAGTCCACGGAGATGCCTTCCTGATCTTGTTCATCAACCTGTCCATCACCATTGCAAACAAGAAAGGGCTCAGAGCCGATCCTTGATGTAATATCGCCTCCACCTTGAACCATCTGTCTTTCTAACTGCACACCTCACCACTGTCACACTTCCCTCCTACATATCCTGCACCACTTCTACATACTTCCCCGCAACCCCCGACTTCCTCATACAATACCACACCTCCTCTCTCGGCACCCTGTTGTGTGCTTTCTCTAAATCTACAAAGACACCATGTAACTCCTTCTGGCCTTCTCTAGACTTCTCAATCAACATTCTCAAAGCAAACATCACATCTGTGGTGCTCTTTCGTGGCATGAAACCATACTGCTGCTCGCTGATCATCACCTCTCCTCTTAACCTAGCTTCTATTACTCTTTCCCAAATCTTCATGCTGTGGCTGATCAACTTTAGACCTCTGTAGTTGCTACAGTTCTGCACATCGCCCTTATTCTTGAAAATCGGTACCAGTATACTTCTTCTCCACTCCTCAGGCATCCTCTCACTTTCCAAGATTGTGTTAAACAGTCTCGTTAAAAACTCCACTGCCATCTCTCCTAAACATCTCCATGCCTCCACAGGTACGTCATCTGGACCAACTGCCTTTCCACTCTTCATCCTCTTCACAGCTGCCCTCACTTCCTCCTTGCTAATCCACTGCACTTCCTGATTCACTATACCCACATCATCCAACCTTCTCGCTCTCATTTTCTTCATTCATCAGCCCCTCAGAGTACTCCTTCTACCTTCTCAGCACACTCTCCTCGCTTGTCAGCACATTTCCATCTCTATCCTCGATCACCCTAACTTGCTGCACATCCTTCCCTTCTCAGTCCCTCTGTTTAGCCAATCGATACAAGTCCTTTTCTCCTTCCTTAGTGTCCAACCTCTCATACAATTCACCATACACCTTTTCCTTTGCCTTTGCTACCTCACTCTTCGTTTTACGCTACATCTCCTTGTACTTCTGTCTACTTTCTTCATCCCTCTCCCTACCCCACTTCTTCTTTGCTAACCTCTTACTCTGTATACTTTGCTGTACTTCCTCGTTCCCCCACCAAGTCTCCTTGACTTCCTTCCTCTGTCATGATGACACACCAAGTACCTTTCTGGCTGTCTCCCTCACAATTTCTGCAGTGCTTGCCCAGCCATCTGGTAACTCTTAACTACCACCCAGTGCCTGTTTTAACTCCTACCTGAACTCCGCACAACAGTCTTCCTTCTTCACCTTCCACCATTTGATCCTTGGCTCTGCCTTCACTCTCTTCCTCTTCTTGGTCTCCAAAGTCATCCTACATACCACCATCCAATGCTGCCTAGCTACATTCTCCCCTTTCACCACCTTGTAGTCTCCAATCCCTTTTAGATTGCGCCTTCTACATAAGATATAATCCACCTGTGTTCACTTTCCTCCACTCTTATACGTCACCCTGTGTTCCTCCCTCTTCTTAAAATATGTATTCACCATAGCCATTTCCATCTGTTTCGCAAAATCCACCACCATCTGTCCTTTCACATTTCTCTCCTTGACACTATACCTGCCCATCACCTCCTCATCACCTCTGTTTCCTTCACCAACATGCCCATTGAAGTCCGCTCCAATCACCACTCTCTCATCCTTGGGTACACTCTCCACCATGTCCTCCAACTCACTCCAGAGTTCTTCTTTCTCTTCCATCTCACACCCAACTTGCGGGGCATATGCGCTGATACACCTTCGATTTCCAGCTTCATACTCATCACTCTGTCCCACACTCTCTTCACCTCCAGCACACTCTTCATACTCTTCCTTCAGAATTACCCCTAACCCATTTCTCCTCCCATTCTCACCATGGGAGAAGAGTTTGAACCCACCTCTGATGTTCCTGGCCTTACTCCCCTTCCACCTGGTCTTTTGCACACACAGTATACCTACCTTTCTTCTTTCCATCAGATTAGCCAACTTTCTCCCTTTACCAGTCATAGTGCCAACGTTCAAGGTTCCGACTCTCGCCTCCACACTCCTACGCTTCCTCCTCTCCCGCTGCCTCTGGACATGCCTTCCTCCTCTCCTTCTCCTTCCCCTAACAGTAGCATAGTTTCCACCGACACCCTGCTGTCCAACAGTACCAGTGGCGGTCGTTGGTAACCCGGGCCTCAACCGATCCAGTGTGGAAATCTGACTTATGATCTGCATATTTGATTTGGCAAAGATTATACGCTGGACGCCCTTCCTGACGCAACCCTCCCTATTTATCCAGGCTTGAGATCGGCACTAAGAATGCACTGCCTTGTGCATCCTCAGTGGCTGGGCTGGGTATCACTCTGAGATAAATAGGGTTATATCATTTATTAAAGTGAGGCAAGGCATGTGAGCCACTAAGCGTGAGGTGCTTTGAACAAGGCAGGATCCCCCAAGTATACTTGTGGACATTTGCAAGGAGTACAAGATTGTAAAATACTGGAATAGTAAAACTGTATTTATAACTGGTAGTTTCCAGAATGGGGTTGGCGACAATAGATAATGTGTTTCTGAACACTTGCACTCTTAGATAAAGGTTACAGATATAAATCCATTGTTGACTTTTGATTGACACACTGTGTGACACTCTGGTGAGATGATATAAGTTCTGTTTGAATGAATTTCTTCATTCTCCCCACCAACCACCTCCCTCTCTCCCTCAGCGCCTTTGTCTGAATGGCAGTACAGGACAGGAGATAGTAGTGAGGAAAGATCTGCAGAATGTGGAGGCCCTCACCTTTGACCCCATCAGCAGACTCCTTTATTGGGTTGATGCTGGAGCACAGAAGATTGAGGTAAACCACATAGCTACTTGCATGTGTGCATGTAGTATATGCAAAGGCTGTTTATGGTGCTTTGATTCATGTGCAAATGTATTCAAAGAATATGACTAATATGTGTTTTCAGGTTTCCAACCCTGATGGGGACCTACGCCACACTCTCCTCAACTCCTCTGTCCTGGAACATCCCCGAGCCTTAGTTCTGCTTCCTGGAGAGAGGTAACACATGTACACACACACACACACGCACGCACGCACGCACGCACACACACACACACACACACACACACACACACAGAAACAGAGTACCTTTTGACCATTTTATCAATATACTTTTTATTTTCCTCTTTTGTAAATGTACTGTTTTAGTAAAGTTTGCACCCTTTACAATCTCCTATTTTCATGCTTTTCTCTCTCTCGCCTCATCCCCTTCTACTTCCTATCATAACCCCTGACCTCCTGCAGCCTGATGTTTTGGACTGACTGGGGTGATCGAGCAGCCGGTGTGTACCGCAGCTACATGGATGGATCCAACGTCTCATGCATTGTGTCTGACGGTGTGCGCTGGCCCAACGGCATCACAGCTGATGACCAGTGGCTGTACTGGACCGAGGCTTACAGTGACCGCATCGAGAGGGCCGACTTCATTGGGAGCAAAAGGAGTGTACTTATGGAGGGGCTGCCCCACCCTTACGCCATTGCCGTCTTCAAGGTGGGACTAACCCTGATCCTAACCCCAACCTGGACTTGGCCAGAGAATGATGTTAACCATATCTCCACCTTTCTTAAATGAGTGTAGTAAGGCTTTGCAGTGAGGGAGCTGGTATCCCACCTTGATCTGCACAAAAATATGTATGGGGACTATATTTAATCACAAAAAAAAAACAGTTGGTCTTCAGATTTGAATGATTGTCTTCATATCACAAATCTTATTTGCTATAAAATTATAATACTATAAATGTAGTGCATAAACCCGCAATAAGAATCACAAAATTTCTCAAAATTTTGTATTCAGAATGACCTGTACTGGGATGACTGGTCCAGAATGGGTATCTTCAAAGCGTCAAAGGCGGGCTCCCAGAACAATGAGCTCATTGTTGGTAGACTGACTGGAGTCATGGACCTCAAGATCTTCTACAAGGGGAAGACCAGAGGTGAGGGATGGAAAAGAGGGACTCCAGTAGAAATAGGGCTCTAACCCTGAAAAGTTTAAAGCATAGCAGGAATGATAGAGGAACGGTACAGTAGATCTTTTCCTGAATTTTACAAACTTTTGGTCTAGAACATGTATTGAACTATCTGTCTTTTCTCTCATTCTACAGGTCATAATGCCTGTGCTGACCAGCCTTGCAGCCTGCTGTGTCTCCCGCAGCCAGGTCACCGTCACACCTGTGTGTGCCCAGATGGTGCCCCCACCATATCCATGCCCAATGGAGAGCTCCAGTGTCAATGTCCCACTGGCTACCAGCTTCAGAACAAAACTTGTGTTAAGACTGGTGAGACACACACACACACACACACACACACACGCTTCTCTTTTCATGGTTGATTTTGACTGGATGATCCCTTTATTCTTACAATTAGAGCACAGCTGTTTGCCTAACCAGTACCGCTGCTCCAATGGACGCTGCATCAGCAGCATCTGGAAGTGTGACAGCGACAACGACTGTGGGGACATGAGCGATGAACAAGAGTGTCGTAAGAACTTGTTCTAATCATTTGACTCCTGTGGTCAAATAAGTGCAAAAAGATGGCGAAATTTGCATTTTTTTTGTTAACAACATTTTTTATTTGTTTGTTTGGTGTGTCTTGGCCACTCACAGCCACTACGTCGTGCGACCCATCCATCCAGTTTCGTTGTGTGGCTTCTGGTTCCTGCATCCCACTGGCCTTTAAATGTGACCACGAGGATGACTGTGGTGACAACAGTGACGAGGAACACTGTGGTAAAAAATTGGCTTGGCTGTCATTTTCCTTTGTTTTGTTCGCTCTGTCTGCTAACACCCTCGAATGAATACATGGAACGCTAACTAGCTTGTGCGCTCAGAACAATTGTGGAAGTGTGATGCCCCGGATCTGTGCTTGATATGACTAATTCTAACCAACAGTTATTCACTTCAGTAAATTGGACTAGATTTCTATCTATCATTGCTGACTGTGTTATTGATACATCTCCCCAGAATCTCACCAATGTGGCCTCGGGGAGTTTACGTGTGCACGGGGTGTGTGTATCCGGGAAGCATGGCGCTGCGATGGAGACAATGACTGCAGAGACTGGTCGGATGAGGCAAACTGCACAGGTGTGGTTCAGGAGATACTGTGTAGTGAAATGAATGACTCCCATTTCATAGCGGAAAGCAAATAAACTTGTGTAAATAAAACACCAAGACCTAATCCAACAGGCTTTGTGACAGTGTGTTTCACATACAGATGCATCACATTATATATTTAACTATAAATCTACAAAGACATACATTTGCTGGTGAGAAATTGAGCTCATAATTTTATCACCTGCCTTTATTCAGAAGGGCTAAGTTTAATTGTGGTATAACTAGAGCAAATAAATAGATACTAAAACAGAACAGTTTGCTTGAATAAGCACCTGCTGCCATGTCTGTGAGGGTTAGACGTACACCTCAATTATAGGCTGATTCAATTCATATCTTGCTATGCAATCCCCGATCCAATACATCTTGATGCAATTTAAGCAGCCAGAACATTATGATTCAGTTCAGCCCTTTCTCGACAGGATATATAATGTGGTGCGATATGTGATTCAATGCAGTGTTATGTATTTTAATTCTACTGATTTTCTATTTTAATTCTACTAATGATATATAATTGTGACCGATTGAAAGAAGAAGAAACCCTAATATACCTCTTCTCAGTCCAGCAGTGGGAGAAGGAGGGAAGGATTGTGTTAACATCCTATTTGCAATCCCATTTGCTGGTAGTCTCATCTGCGTGAAAATCAGTGCAATTCTTGTAAAAGTCAAAGGAAACTCAGACTTGTGATCTATAAGTATGCATCGTGGGTTGGAGAGCGGAACACAGAAAGTTGGTTTTGTTTGGGTGGTGGGGGACAGACAGTGAGAAATAGACAATTCTACTTAGCGAGATTACTTTGAGAAAACACAAGAGCAACACAATCAAAATGTGCAGCACTGGCTAAAAATGAAATGCTAAAAATGGAAGATATGCGTGCTATGTCAGCTTCACTGATTAATGATAAACAGAAGCCTGCATCAACTTTGCATCAATTCCATCCTAACTTTTGCCTGATACATCCTGTCTGAGTCAATGTAGCTGTATCTAAAACATTAAGCCCGGCACATCGGTGAATCAGGGTGGCACAGTGGTGCAGTGGTTAGCACGGTCGCCTCACAGTAAGGTCCTGGGTTCAAACCCCGGGGTTGTCCAACCTGGGGGGGGGGTCATCCCAGGTCGACCTCTATGTGGAGTTTGCATGTTCTCTCCATGTCTGTGTGGGTTTCCTCTGGGTGATCCGGTTTCCTCCCACAGGCCAAAGACATGTAGGTCAGGTGAATCGACCATACTAGATTGTCCCTAGGTGTGAATGTGTGTGTGTGTGTGTGTGTGGGCCCTGTGATGGCCTGGCAGCCTGTCCAGGGCATCTCCCCACCTGCCGCCCAATGACTGCTGGGATAGGCTCCAACATCCCATGGCCTCAATTGGAATAAGCAGCTTGGATAATGAATGGATGGATGGACATCGGTGAATCATCACAGCCCGTCGGCAATATACAACCACAATTATTTAGAATTGTTCATACTTATGCTTATTATTTTATACATAGTGTCCAATTCATTCTTCCTAAAGGTGTTATAGTAATGCTCACTCATTTTTCACAACATTTTTCTGTAAAGCACCTCATTTGTTCGGCGTCATCTACTCTAATGTCTGTTCCCAGTGGATCATCATAAATGTGAGGCCAATAGTTTCCAGTGTCATACGGGCCACTGTATCCCCCAGCGCTGGATGTGTGATGGTGATGATGACTGCCAGGATGGCTCTGATGAAAACCCTGCACAATGTGGTGAGTCCACACACACCCACACACACACAGCTGAATGTATTTGTTTATTTTGTCATTGAATGACACAAGGTGGGGCTCAGGTATCAGTAATGAAAAAGATGTGGTGAGGTATTTGTCAAAGTAACTGAAATTATCTGATGTCACTGTAAACATTGTGCCATTCTTGCCCAGAGGGTGATCGTTGTATTGGGTTCCACTGCCCCAATGGTACCTGCCTACCTGCCTCCGCTCACTGTAATGGCATCCAGGACTGTCCAGGAGGTGCGGATGAGAAGAATTGTGGTGAGCGATGCAATAGCAACATCTGGAAAAAAGCGAATAATTGATTGATAGTCACAATACTTGTAAAAACAAAAAGTAGGAGTGTTGAGGCGGTACAGCGAGCTAATAGGCTATACATATCCCGATGTAGAAGTCCGTGGCTTGAGTCCCGATGTTGCTTCCAGCTCGGCTTGGAGTTGCTGGAAGCACAAGCCCTCCTGGGTGGGAGTGGGTAGCCATTAGGGCATGTGTGTCACTATTGCAACTAGTGACTCCTACAGGTGGTGGGTCACCTGTACAACTTTGGGGTGGATCTGTTTTTAAAACGGAGTGTTTACTTATTGAGACAAAGACCAAATTTAAGAGATCTTGTAGTAATAGTTGATACTCATTGTTGATGAAGATAATTCAATTCAAGTTATTGTGTTTGCAATAATTGAGATAGTTTTTTTTAAGCATTTTGCACATTTTATTGACCTTGGAAGAAAAGCAAGTATGCGATAGGATAAGATTAGCTCACTGATAACAGCTAGAAGAGGGTTGCAACAGTTTTAATTGGTAACAATTGCAGGCTAATGGTCACAACCTGAGGTATTTAACCTCTGGAAATTTTATTGTACTGCTAGACAGGACTATCTAACCACTTGTGTGGCTGTTTCTCTCTCCTCAAGATCCCCTGTGCACACGCTACATGGAATTTGTGTGTAAGAACCGTGTCCAGTGTCTCTTTCAGTCCCTTGTGTGTGATGGAACCAAACACTGTGAGGATGGATCTGATGAAGACCCTGCGTATGCTGGCTGTGGTGAGGAACACACACTTATATACACATGCATCCATCCACGCATGCACACACACAGGATTGTTTTTTTCCAAGTACACATCTTCATGATATAATTTACCAAACTCACAATATATTTATCGTATCTATTTATTTATTACCTGGATTCATTCACAGTGGTGCAGTAGTTAGCGCAGTCGCCTCACAGCAAGAAGGTCCTGGGTTCTTGGGGGTTGCATGTTCTCCCCGTGTCTGCGTTGGTTTCCTCCGGGTGCTCAGGTTTCCTCCCACAGTCCAAAGACATGTAGTTCAGGTGAATCGGCCATACTAAATTGTCCCTAGGTGTGAATGTGTTAGCCCTGTGATGGACTGGCGGCCTGTCCAGGGTGTCTCCCCGCCTGCCGCCCAATGTCTGCTGGGATAGGCTCCAGCATACCGTGACCCTGAGTTGGATAAGCGGATGGATAATGGATGGGATGGATGGATTCCTTGGCAAAAAAAAAAGAAGCTAAAACAAAATGGCAATGTTTATATGAATCTCAATTAGGCATTTTTATCTTCTTCGTTTGATTCATTTTTATACTAATCTTCCTCTGCCATCTCTTGTAGCCACACCATCAGAGTTTGGCAAAGTGTGTGACGCATACTCCTTCCAGTGTGCCAACGGAATCTGTGTTAGTCTGGAGTGGAAGTGCGATGGTATGGACGACTGTGGGGACTACTCTGATGAAGCAAACTGTGGTGAGGAAGAGCAGCTGAACAGATATTGAACCTGCATACAGGGATACTCAATTGACGTTAGTTTATGTTATTAGACAGTGTAGTGGGAATATGTGTTCACACTCTGTTTGTCTTTATCTCTATGGTTTCCAGCCTCTCCAACAGAGGTCCCAGGCTGTTCTAGGTATATCCAGTATGAGTGTCAGAACGGGCGATGCATTCCCACATGGTGGAAGTGTGATGGAGAAAATGACTGTGGCGACTGGTCGGACGAGGCCCAGTGTACAGGTACACCAACTTTTAATGCAAACACAAACACAGAGTACCTCCGTTTTACCAGTTTTGTCAGAGTATCTCCCCCTCACCGACTGCCTGCCTACCATTTTACATCTTTCAGTTTTTTCTTCTGCAGATGGTCTTTCTTTGTTTCTGTCAGGTATTTTAATACGCAGGAACACAGAAAGCCATACACTAATGAGCGAAAACATTATGGCCACTCACAGGTGAACCAAATAATGTTGATCATCTCCAAACAAGGGCACATATCAAGGTCTGGGTAGATTAGATGGTAAGCGAACAATCAGTTCTCATAGTCAACGTGTTTGATGCAGGAGAAATGGGCAGGAGTAAAGACCTGAGCAACTTTGACAAAGGCCAAATTGTTATGGCCAGACGCCTGGATCGGAGCATCTCTGAAATGGCAAGGCTTGTGGGGTGCTCCTGGTCAGCAGTGGTGAGTACCTACCGACAGTGGTCCAAGGAGGGACAAAACACAAACTGGCGACAGAGTGTTGGGCGCCCAAGGCTCATTGATGCACAAGGGCAATGAAGGCTATCCTGTCTGGTCCGAACCGACAGAAGGACTACTGTGGTACGAGTCACAGAAAATTTTAATTGTGGTTACGGGATGAATGTGTCACAACACACAGTGCATCACACCCTGCTGTGTATGGGGCTTTGTAGCCGCAGACTAGTCAGAGTGCCTATGTTTACCCCTGCCCACCTTCGAAACCGCCTACAATGGGCACGCAAGCTTCAGAACTGGAACGTGGAGCAGTGGAAGAAGGTCACCTCGTCCAACGAGTCCTGTTTTCCTTTAGATCACTCGGATCGCCATGTACATGTGTGCCATTTACCTGGGGAAGTGATGGCACCAGGATGCACTGAGGGAAGACGACAAGCCAGTGGAGAGAGCGTGATGCTCTAGTCAATGTTCTGCTGGGAAACCCTGGGTCCGACCATTCCTGTGAACGTCAGTTTGACACATACCACCTACCTAAACATCATTGCAGACCAGCTACACCTCTTCATGGCAATGGCATTCCCTGATGGCAATGGCCTCTTCAGCAGGATAAGGCACCCTGCTACACAGCACACATTGTTCAGAAATGGTTTGAGGAACATGATGAAGTGTTCAAGGTGTTGCCCTGGGCTCCAAATTCTCTAGCATCTCTGGGATGTGCTGGACTGACAAGTCCAATCCATGGCAGCTCCACCTCACAACTTACAGAACTTGAAGGATCTACTGCTAATGTTTTGGTGCTAGATACCACAGGACACCTTCAGGGGTCATGTACCGTCCATGCCACGGCGGGTCGGCACTGTTTTGGCAACACACGGAGGACCAATAGCATATTTGGCAGGTGGTCATAATGTTTTGGCTCATCCGTGTGTTATTCTTCATTCATATGTCAAGGCTTTGTCTTTCTGCCATTCTCAACTGCTTTTGCTGAAAAGCAGGAGTCCCACCATGAAGAAAAACATACAGTTAGCACATCATGTTGCACCAACTCTCTGAAGTAGGGCTGGGCGATTTTGGCAAAATCAAATAAAAGTCATTTTGGAGATGACTGCTGGTGCTTTCATGAGATATTTACAGACAATAACATTTTGAGAAATGATCATTCATAATGTGGCCATGATGACCAAGCAGCTGGAAGCAGTCATTTTTCATTTCACCCAACAAAGTCAGTCTAATAAGGTCAGAAAATTGTATTACTTAACTGTAATGCTGCCTTTAAGACCAGGACCAGGGAACAACAGCATTTGAGCTGAATAATGATATTACGGTAACCATAATCTTAGACGATATCTCATACCATTTCAAAATGTCAGTATTATATTGATATATTACCCAGCTCTAATCTGAACCTGTTTCCTGTCTTTTCTAAGGGGGAGTTACCCCTCATACAGTTGCCCCCGGGCCCTCCACTTGCACCCCAAACCGCTTCCATTGTGGGTCTGGAGCCTGCATCATCAACACCTGGGTGTGTGATGGCTACGCTGACTGTCCTGACGGCAGTGATGAGCTGGGATGTCCCACTGGTAGGACTTCTGCCAGCTGTTTGGTTGATCTGCTCTCACAGCAAATGTCATGATGATCTAATCTGCTTTAGTTTTCATGTTTGATCACTTTTTTGTGTGTGATCATTTATGCAATATAATTGACAAAGATAGTTATTTAAATAGTACATTTTCTGGCATTCATGGGTAATAATTATGTTATGGCTAGAGAATGTCAACATTTCGTTCATTCATTCTTACAAACATATTTATATATACTTTTGTTTACTTATTTTCAATAATGTATTGATGCATGCTGAATAATCCAGGTAAGAAAATCAAAGAAGGTTGAATCAGTTCATCTGAACATGTTTATTGACAGATACATTCCATCACTCATCTAAGTGACCTCTTCAGTCTAAACTGACTGCAGGTATCCCCACCCCTTATAAACAATACAGTGGCATAACAACCGAAACCAACGACCAGTTTCATATGCAAATATGGGTTTGACCATTAACTAGAGTTCAGTGGCCATGTGTACTATTCACAGAGGATTTGGGAATGGTTGCAATCACAGCATTGTAAGATGGCGACAGATTTACTCTTAACCCCCCCCCACCACCACCACCTCTGTTCAGGGATGGTTGCTCCCTCTTCACATAGATGGCCTCTTTGACTCCCCATTCAAACCAGCGTTCCTCCCTATCAAGGATGTTCACATCCTCATCCTTGAAAGAGTGGCCACAGGCCTGTAGATGGGTGTAGACTGCAGAGTCCTGGCCTGATGCGGTAGGGCCCTGACACACCAGGACGGCAGTCGGCCAATGTCGGGCTGTCGGTGAGTGTCTGTGACCCTAGTTTTAGTGGGGTCCTGCACCGTCGGCACTAGTCGGACCCCTGTCAGCAGCTTTTCGGCTGATTCAGCATGTTGAATCGGCAGAGCCCGTCGGTGAGAGAGATCACTCTGATTGGATGTTCAGCTTAGCGAATCAGTGCAGAACGTACATGCTAGTTGGCCATCGGCTGTAGTCTTTGCGATGTGTTCAACTGCTACTTTTTGGCCCAGATGGCAGGCAACATGAGGTGACGCAACAGTCGGCCTTCGTCGCCGCTAGTCGGTTTGGTGTGTCTGGGCCTTTAGCTCTTCTGTGTTGTGCCATCCTCTTGGCCAGCGTCTGTTTGGTTTGCCTGATGTACAAGTCACGGCAATCCTCCTGGCACTTAACAGCGTACACTATATTGCTCTGTTTGTGCCGGTGGACCAACTTCTGGCGCAGTGTGTTTTGGAAGCAACAGGGGTGCGGTGTTTGGAAAATACACATCTCAGCTTTTCTGACACTCCCGCCACATAAGGAATCACCACGGGCTTACGCTTAGGCAGCTGTTGTCCTTCTCCTCTCTTCGATTGGCTGGTGCATATTTGCATATGAAACTGGTCGTTGGTTTGAGTCATTGTGCCACTGTATTGTTTATAAGGGTGGGGGCACCTGCAGTCAGTTGAGACTGAAGAGGTCTCTTAGATGAGGGATGAAACGTTTCTCTCAATAAACGTTGTGTCCAGATGAACTGATTCAACCTTCTTTTATTTTCAATAATATGTACTTTGCTTTTCTACTACAACAGCCGGTGGGACAGTGACGCTGTCTCCAGCACCCACCCATGCTCTGGCTCCACCTCCCTCCCCTGGCCGTTGCGGTAAGGGTCAGTTCCTGTGTCACCGACCGCCCCACTGCATCCCTGACTGGCAGCACTGTGACGGTCATCCCAATTGTCGAGACGGCTCTGATGAGGCTCATTGCCGTGAGTTGCTTCCTCTCACTCTCTTGCATGTGCTTTTTTTTTTAATTTCCTTTTAAAAAATCTCTGACCACGGTAGAGTGGGGGTTGCAGCAGGATGTGGCTGACATTGGATGCTGAAAGTACTTTTTTCACTTCTGGTTTTATTCTATTTATCTTCGTCATGATTTCTGTATTTCTCAAAAATGTACACCTCTGTATTGCGATGTTCATTTCCACTCTGTTGTGTGATTATTCATTTATGTATTTTGCTTTTGCATTACTGAGGTCAAAACATAAGGTCTAATGTGGCGTTTGCGTGCAGTGGACTGTACGGCCTCGAAGCCTCCAAAAAGACCATTGTATAGTTTCAGTAATACATCGGCATCTCCCCAAATAATAATGACAAAAAAATTCTGTCTCTCTCTATCCATCCTCCATCCTCATCCCCCTCCTTTAATGCGGACCATCTGCCATGGACATGCAGCCACACGTGGACCGTTGTCTTGCGAGAAAGGGTCACGCTGTGCAGACGGTGAAGCATGTGTCCTAGACAGTGAGAGGTGTGATGGCTTCCTGGACTGCTCTGACCACAGTGATGAAGACAACTGCACCTGTAGGTCTTAACATTCTTCGCCACACCAACCTTACGTAAACCTTACATTAGGTCAGAGGTTGCAGGAGGACAGATGTTAAATGAATTTGGGCTCAAGTCTCCATATGTGAAGTCTTGCTGGTTTGAAAATAGGTCAATATTGCCATCTGGTGGTTGTAAATGTGGCTTTCAGGTTGTGTGGCACAAAAAACTAATTTATTATTTCTACATGCACGTTTAGATTAGGTATTTTCTTTCTCTCTTTCCCTTACCATTAACTACCTGTGATCCAGCTGGTACTAGTTTAACTAAGTAACAGTAACCTTTTAATGTGCATGACATGAACAATATTCTAACATGCAAAACATTCTGCATCACTCACAGTACATTTATACCAGTCTGTTATTGTGTATTATTTTTGTTTGTTTGCTCTTTTTTTTTACTGTAACAGGGGACATATCTATGTAATTGTATTTTTCTTCTCCTTTTTTAGAAAATTTTTTTTTCTTCACATCACAAATACAGAGCCCTGCAAAACAATTTCCATTGTCAGAGTAACGATGATTACACAGTTATTGTTGTTTTTCTTCCAACTGCCATTCTGAGGTACAATGTAAAAAAAAGGGAAAAAGTTGACAGCAATAAAACTAAGGCCAATATTATAACTCGAGAGTGCTAACATTTTTTCTTAAGTTAATTAACTTCTCAGGACCTCTCTCTCTCTCTTAGTGGACTCCCTGGCTTATAAGATTCAGAACCTCCAGTGGATGGCAGACTTCTATGGCGCCATCACCCTAACCTGGACCCGACCTAAGAACCTCCCTCTGGACTCCTGTTATTTCCTCATTTACTACAGGTGAGTTCTTTCTCTCAAAATGATCTATGCATCTGTTGGATGTGTTTTATAAAATTACTGCAAGGTACATGGCTGCATGAGAGTTGCTGGGCCTTTGTAGTTTAGTTTGACATTTCTTTTGGCCAATTGCCTGAAATTAATCAGATAATCTGGAACACACTCTTTACTTCACACATACATATTTGCTGATACTCTGGACTTGATGTAAAAATATCTGTGCCATGCTGCAGTCCAAAATGGTTAGTCGCGCAGAAGCTCAAATCAGACAGTCAACTCCATGACCTGACTGTCAGATATGTTAGCCCCACAGTAGATACCATGCTGGCTATAAGGCTATGTCATCATGAATCTCTTGACCCATATCACAGACAACATTTTCCATTAAATCACTGAAACTAGATGTTAAAGTAGTCCATGTTTACTCTACAAAAAGTGAGCCCAAGTGCCTTGTTTAAAGTCGCTGCCTCTGTAGTGAGGATGAGAATCACAGCCAGAGCATCTTCTCTTGTCTTCACTATGGTTTAATTTGACATCCTGTATGAGCCTGTGGGTTTTCTTTAATTTTCAACAAATGTGGGCACACCTGTTTTTGTATGACATTTTGTCAGGCTTGTGGGTAGCCAGCAGTGGACAACCATGGACACGCATAGCAACAAGAGCAGCTACATATTGACAGTGCTGAAACCAGACACTACCTACCAGGTGAAGGTGCTCACTCAGTGCCTCAGCAAGCTGCACAAGACCAATGAGATGATCACTATCAGGACACCAGAGGGATGTAAGTGGAACACACCATCACAGGTGTAGCACAACCAGAGCATCTTTAAATTTGTGACTATCTTGACTTTATTTTTCATTTGTTATTTTCTCCCCTCTTTTGGACATACGCTATCATTGATTCTATTTTTTATGCTTGTAGAAAAATACTGATTTCTGTGTGTGTGTGTGTTTTTGTGTGTGTGGTCATGGTCATGGTGCAGTGCCAGACCCACCCAGGAATTTGCAGATCTCCTGTGACAGCGGGGAGGAGGGAACAGTGGAGGTTTCCTGGAGCCCCCCTGACAAAGCCCACGGTCTCATTAGAGAGTACATTGTGAGTTCACCTATTCTGCAATGAACAAACCATCTCAGTGAAACATATAATGAAACATCGATTTCCAAAGAGGCACTGTGGTCCCGTTTTCTCAAGTCAGACTTGCTAGACATTCTTGCAGTTATTTTTCAGGATTATGGATTAGACCTTTACTCTGTAGCCAAGAGCTCCCCAACCACTCTCATTGCATTCAAGTAATGTCTGTGATTCCTTTGTCTTTAATGTGTGTGTGTGTGTGTACACACACGCATGTGCCAGGTGGAGTATAGTGAGCAAGGAAGTGTCGAATGGACCTCCCAGAGATGCACAGCAACCATGACTGCAGTGAAGGAGCTGCAGCCCAGTGCTCTGTACAAGTTTAGGGTAGGACACGCACACACACAGTCAGCTATCTGATCAGTGCTATGGTATGTATATGAACAGCTATACATATTTGACATTGTGGTAACTTCTTATAAATGTAAACTACGCATTTTCAATGCTTGCTTTGCTTCAAGAGGTTTGAATATTGACTTTAGTGGCGCTGTGATGACAATTTTTCAGGTGGCAGCGGTTACCAGTCGGGGCGTGGGTAACTGGACTGAGATAAAATCAATAACTCCTAAAAAAGGTAAGTCGTTTTCGCTCAAACCCGTTTGAAAAACGATACAATCGCCCCACCTGCTGGCCATAATTGTGCACACCAGGTTTATTTCACTGCACGTTTTTATGAATTTGCTCTTATAATTTGTCCGTTTCTCTCTCTTTATCTGGTCTAGCTTTACCCCCTCCATCTGTCATTGCTGACAGCGTCACCAAGGACTCCATGAGCCTGTCGTTCAGCTTCAACTCCCAGTACGAGGTCAGAGACCGTCTTCTAACAGCGCTGCCCAAATTTGTCGACTCTTAAGCTCCCACAATATGTAGCTCACGGTTCTGCTCTGCTTCTGCCATGTTTGCCAGGTAAAACAGTACATAGTGGTTCTGTCCTGGCTGTTTGATGCCCATTTCAAGGAGAGCAGGAACTTCACCGTCAACGAAAGGATACTGAAAGGTAATATTCCCTGAAAAACATGAAGTTTGGGGGTATATGTGTGTGTGTGTCATTGTGGCTGTGTATTTTTGTCTTTGTTAAAGTATGTACAGTGATGTCAGAAAGTATTCCCCTCGAACTTTTCCACATTTTGTTCCTGTTACACCTCTACATTTGAATGCATTTTTTTCTTCCTTCAAGAACAAAATAGGTTCAACACATCTAAGTGGTAGAAATGTTTTTATTCAAGAATTGTTTTTTGTTGGAATTTTCCCACTTTTTCTCCCCAATTGTACTTGGCCAATTACCCCACTCTTCCGAGCCATCCCGGTCGCTGATCTGCCCTGAGCCGGGGAGGGCTGCAGACTACCACATGCCTCCTCTGATACACGTGGAGTCACCAGCCGCTTCTTTTCACCTGACAGTGAGGAGTTTCGCCAGGGGGATGTAGTGTGTGGGAGGATCACGCTATTCCCCCCAGTTCCCCCTCCGCCCTGAACAGGCGCCCCGACTGACCAGAGGAGGCACTAGTGCAGCGACCAGCACACATGCCCACATCTGGCTTCCCAAACCACACACACGGCCAATTGTGTCTGTAGGGACGCCCGACCAAGCCGGAGGTAACACAGGGATTTGAACCAGCGATCCCTGTGTTGGTAGGCAACAGAATAGACTGCTATGCTACCCGGACACCCACGCCTCCACATTTGAATATACTGAAATGCTTTTTTTCTTCCTTCAATCTTCCTTCAATAACATAATAAGGTCAATATATTTATGGAGTAGAAATATTTTTATTCAAGAATATTTTTCATACAAAAATTAAAGGCTACTATTTCACATGCATCCTCACAGAGTCAATACCTAACTAATACGCAGTAATAATAATAATCAGCACTTTGTAAATAGTTTTTTTTTTCCTGAGTTTGCCTTGATCTTCATGACAGCAGGACTGATTTGATCTACTGTTTACAAGTCGGTGATATTGGTTATGCAGTTGAACGCAGGTGGATTTGAAATGAACTTATTTGGTCCTTGATAATGCATTTAGTGGGATTTCTCAAGACAGTTGAATACACCTTGCTCAGTTTACGCTGTTAGTACAGAAGGGGGGATTACTTACCAATTTTCAGGTTTATCTGAATAAATGTAAACACCTCACTTCATTTTGACACAATAGAGTATTAAAAAGAGTAGGAAAAAGTTTGGGCAGCACAGTGGCCCAGTAGTTAGTACTGTCGCCTCACAGCAAGAAGGTCCTGGGTTCGAAGTCATCCCAGGTCATCCTCTGTGTGGAGTTTGCATGTTCTCCTCGTGTCTGCGGCGGGTTTCCTCCGGTTTCCCCCACCATCAAAAAGACATGTATGTTAGGGTTAATACTCCCGTCTGTGCCCCTGACCGAGGCATGGCAAGACAAACTGGAGTTGGTCCCCGGGTGCTGCACGGCGGCTGCCCACTGCTCCTAGCTGCACAACTAGGATGGGTTAAATGCAGAGAAGAATTTTCCCACAGGGATCAATAAAGTATATCAAAATCATTTTTTTTAAAAGTCTTATTTAAATATATCTAAATTTCACTTTGTAACACAGCAAAATAAGAAATAATCAACGGGGGTGAATATTTTCTGAAGCCACTTTATACAGTACGTACCCATTACAGATGTTCTACATGTGCCTATCCTTCCAGCTTCTAACCTGACTTCTGGAACGGTCTATGAGGTGGCAGTATGGGCTCATACAAGCGTAGGAGACAGCCCCACAGCCCTTTCTCGCCAGCAGACCACAGGCACCCAGCCAGACCACCCTGTCCTCAAAGCCCGTGCCATCAACCAGACTGCTGTAGACTGCAGCTGGACAACCACTGGGCCTCCTGCACAGGTACACGACACACCAGATGGGCAAGGATTTACATCTACACTGGTAAAGATCGGCTTTTGCTTTTTCAGCCATTCCTGTGCCACATGAAATTAGGTAAAGTTTCGACATATAACAGGTAATGTAGGTGGCTTAAGAAAAACTTGTGGAAAGCCTTTTCTTTTTAATGTGTCTTGATGTGGGTGTGTTTGCAGGGGTATGGCATATATTATGCGACCTCATTCTTGGACCTGTACCGCAACCCTTGCAGTGTCAACACCAGCAGTCTCAGCATGACAGTCATAGTGAACAGTGATGAGCAGTACCTCTTCTTGGTCAGTCCTCTCTTCCTTCCATTTGCTTCCTCCTATCCTTTTAGAGACTACCACCTTCTAGAAAATCTAATCAAGTCTTAAAACAAACCAAAGAAAAAGCACCGGGTTGTTCCCTGACTCCTGAAGCCTTCCGTTTACAGTCACACGATGAATTGGCCCTAAGCCAGGTAAATAAAGAAGGTCAAAACATATATCAGAGCCTAATCTCAGTGTGGTTATGTCATCAGGTGCGCGCCATCTCTCCCTATCTGGGTCCTCCTTCTGACTATACTGTGGTTAAGATGATCCCCAATGAGAGGCTGCCGCCCAGGAACCTGCACCGCGTGCACGTAGAGAAGAACCAGGCTGTGTTGAAATGGCAGCCCCCATATGATGCTCCTACCTCCCCTCTGGTACACTGCTATCTAGTCACCATGTTGTGATATCTGTCGATAAATAAAACATAGTTCACAAGAATGTCAATTTTGAAACATGTGGCATGAATAACATGTTTAATTTGTTGGCATATCTGTGTGTGTGTCTGCCTGATTGTGTGTCCCTAGACATATGTGATCCATGTGCGGGACGTTATACGTAAGACGGAGCGTGACTACAAGCTGACCACCAAGAACAACACAGTGGAGTACCTGCTAAAAGGCCTGGAGGCCGGAGGACGGTACAGCATCTCTGTCCGCCTGCGCAACATGAGCAAGGAAGCCAGCTTCACACTCAGCACAGGTATCAGGCACAAGATCGAAGACAAACAAGCATGCCCAGACTTAAATTCTCAGAAGCTGCAAGTTCCCGCAGGCATGCTCACACAGAGCAACTCTTCACTGGCCCACTGCACTCTTAGATAACTGCTAATTAGGCTTCCCTCTGAAGAATTATAAACGTGCCTAAAGAAATGGTCTTCTTGTCTTTCTGTGCCAGTTCCCCTGCCTGCACCTGAGGCTCTGAAGATTTTGACAGAAAAAGACCATGTGTTCCTCTTCTGGAAGAGCCTTGCTGTCAGAGAGAAAGGCTTTGATGAAAGCAGGGTGAGGCACAAGCGACTAACCTCCAATCGCTAAAATGATGTACTGACAAGTTGTGGAAGCGTCTTTGCTTTTTGGATCCTGACAGCAATATCTCAAAAATAATCTTCTGCTGTGTCCAGAGGCTGCACCATTTTTATGATATTGTATATTTTGCGCTCCATGCGCTCATACAATATAAACTAGTTGTGCGCTGATGTTTTGATCTTTCCAGGGCTATGAGGTGCATGTGCACGACAGTGTGACCAACCGGTCGTCCTACCTTGGCAACACCACAGAGACCTATTTCCGCATCAGCAGCCTGTTGGCAGGCCATAATTACACGTTCTCTGTCCAGGCTCGCTGCTTGCTAAGTGGCCAGCTGTGTGGGGAGCCTGCCCTGCTGCTCTATGACCAGCTGGGAACAGGTACTGGGCCATACATACAGACCAAGAACTGTAGGACATTATTCCAATGCACTCATGTGATAGTGAATACATTTAGAAGGGTTAGCTGAGGGCGTCTGGGTAGCGTAGCGGTCTTATTCCATTGCCTACCAACATGGGGATCGCCGGTTTGAATCCCAGTGTTACCTCCGGCTTGGTCGGGCGTCCCTACAGACACAATTGGCCGTGTCTGCGGATGGGAAGCCGGATGTGGGTATGTGTCCTGGTCGCTGCACTAGCGCCTCCTCTGGTCAGTCGGGGCGCCTGTTCGGGGGGGGGGGACTGGGGGGAATAGCGTGATCCTCCCACGGGCTGCGTCCCCCTGGCGAAACTCCTCACTGTCAGGTGAAAAGAAGCGGCTGGCGACTCCACATGTATCGGAGGAGACGTGGTAGTCTGCAGCCCTCCCCGGATCAGCAGAGGGGGTGGAGCAGCAACCAGGACAGCTCGGAACAGTGGGGTAATTGGCCAGATACAGTTGGGGGGAGGGGGAAAATAATTTAAAAAAAGAAGGGTTAGCTAAATTGTTTCATATGATATGACCTCTAGAGGACAATGCTGCTCTAGTGTTCTACATTGAACCCAGGTAAGGTTTTTAGATTACACAAAGGGGCTTAATACTGCTCAAATGTCTCAGCAGTATCATTGCAGTAGAGCTGAAGACAGTAAAAGAGGAGTAACCTCGGATGACATGCTCAAGTATGAGAGGCTGATAAAGTGACAGTGTACACCCTCACAATACCTTTATATAATTGCCTATATTACTTTCTTTTTATAGCAAACATTTAGAATAGATAAGGAAGAGGTGGGAAACCTGCTTAACTTCATTAGTTCAGCAATTCCTACCATCAGATCTTACTGATCTTGGTCCTGGTCTGCTTATTCTTCCCCCGCCATCACATCTAGGTTCCATTGATGCGTCACGCAGTGAGAGCCAGTCAGGGGACATGGCAGCAGTGGTTGTCCCTGTCCTCTTCCTGCTACTGCTTGGTATGTGTGGGGGCGTGGTGGCCCTCTACCTCCGGCACAGACGCCTGCAGAACAACTTCACAGCCTTTGCCAACTCCCACTACAACTCCCGCCTGGGCTCTGCCATTTTCTCTTCTGGGGATGAGCTTGGTGAGACATTTTCCCAGATTTTAAGCGCCGTGTCTTCTTGTTTTCCTTTCACTGATGTTTTGTCTGTTGGATGGATCTATCCTCTAAACCGTCACGAGAATTGGTCATTGTGACGTGTTTTATGAAACTAGAGACAGAAACACAGCTGGAGAGTAAAATGTATTTTTTAAGTAATTTACATACATCAGACTTTAAAACCTGTTACCAGAGAGGTGCACAAACCCAGTGTATAATTTTTTCAACACCAAATTAAAAACAAGTCAGATGCTTGGTTCAGCATTCACCTGTCACAGCAGCCCACATAAATGCGGAGTTTTATTTATTATCGGGACATCATTTCTTCGTTCTGCTGCTGTAAGCAACAGTCAGAACAGACACTATGTCCAGGTTACCGGTCTTGGTAATTATCGTGCAGGGTCGTCTCCCTGCAACCTCTAAGAGACACCTATATAGGGAAGCCATTGAGTGGATGTTTGTGCATTGTGTTATTCAGTGCAGTCTACCTCCTGACAAATGCTGAATACGCAGACCAAATTGCACATATGTGATGTGCTGTTGTTCATGAAGACACCGCTGGTGGGAATCCCTATTAGCTTTATAACCGGGACATCTGTCTGTGAAATATCAGTGTCAAATGTAGATTAAGGTGTTGTTTCAGGAGGCATCTAATACTCGATAGATTGTGCATCCCTTGATCACATACTAGACCGGTTTAATGACTTCTCTTACCTTGCTGTTGGGTGCATTACCATCATGGTATTCTTTGTCTCTTCCATCTAGGAAATAGGTTGTGGGACAAATTACGTTTGTTGCTGGTGAATAGAATTTAACTCAAACTCGGATGCATGATAAGAATGATTTTGAGTCTGCATTTACACTAGTGTAACAGTGTATAACCACGGATATGTAGACTCGCCAGCCCTTGGCTAACGGGTCCGACCATTTAGTTGACTGGTTAGCGCAATCGCCCATGGTGTGGGGAACCCAGGTTCGATTCCTGCCTGCCCCCTGAATTCCCACTACATTTGGTGGCAGCGGTGGGATGCATATGCGCTCAGAGGCGTGAGGGGGAGCTGGTATGCAGAAGCACAGGGACGCACTTCCCAAAGGAGGGGGGTAGTGTAACAGTGTATGACAACAGATGTGTAGACTTGCTAGCCCTTGGCTAATGGGTCGGACCCTTTAGTTGACTGGTAAGCGCGGTCGTCTGTGGTGCGGGGAACCCAGCTTTGAGGCACCAAATGTAGTGGGAATTTAGGGAGCAGGTGGGAATTGAACCTGGGTTCCCCGCACCACGGGCAGCTACGCTAACCAGTCAACTAAAGGGTCCAACCTGTTAGCCAAGGGCTAGCAAATCTACACATCCGTAGTCGTACACAGTTACACTAGCATGTGGCCACCAAACCTGCACTAATTTAGGACTAGGTGTTGTTTCGTTTTCTTTTCGCCACATCTGTGTACAGTCTGATTAAACTTGATCAGAATGAGTCAACAGACTTTTCTAAATGTCTTTCTTCTCCCCTCTCAAGGTGACGATGACGAAGATGCGCCCATGATCAGCGGCTTCTCAGATGATGTTCCCATGGTGATCGCGTAGCAACACCTGCCTCCATCCCCTCGCACCACCCCCCACACCCATCCCATCCCTGCTCCCTGCTACTAATGCCGCAGATAGTACGGTGAAGAAAGAAAGAGAAGGTGGTTCCTTGGCCATTATCTGAATACCATAAAAAGGAAGCCAGGTGGTCACAAAGAAGAGGGGGGGGGGGGGAGAATCGAGAGAGATATTTTTCAGATGTACGATGCACTTTTTTTGGATGCGCAATAAGTTATTTTTTTATAATGTTATATATATATATCTATATATATATTACATATAATATATGGGGTTGAAAAGGACTGGGAGGACCAGGTGGACACTGAAGCAAACTGTGAAGGATGTGAGTTTTGTTGAGCGTGCCAGGGAATAAGAGACCCTATTTGTAATACAAACTCACTGTCCATAGGAGTGGTTCATTGCTTAAAGCCAAAATAAGAATCCAGACTGATAACATAAAATGCGATAAAAGGAAAAAAAACACCCATGTACACATACACATACCTAAATACACACTTACACACTTAAAAAGTACACACTCATAGAGATGCACTGAACACAGTATGTACATTTGAAAATAATGGGCCAACTAATGTTGCATATATATATATATATATATATATATATATGTGCTTGTGTGCGTGTGTGTGTGTAGTACATACTGCACCATACTATAATGGTATAAGTAACATTGGTGTATAGTGTATTTGGAAGAGTTCAGCCATGTAACATTGTTTATGGTGCCAGTAATGGCATCTGAATTTGTCATTGTCGTTCAATAGATCTCTACATTGGAAACAGTTGATTAGTTGCAAACAAGCTGATAAACAAATTGACAAAGCCATCAATGTTCACAGTAAGTAATTACTGATTAGGAATTGGATTGATCAGTGCCATCGTTGATATTTTTTAGTTTAATTTTTTTCTTTTTTTCTTTTTTTACCACCAGCACAAAAATGTTTGTAGGTGTAGGCGCTTTCAAACTGACTAAGCAAATCCCTGGTATCCCTTTTACCGCATTGCTGAGAATGCCTGAAGTGTATGTAAATATTGGATTTTATTTTGTCCTCTACTTTTAATGCTGCACCAAATCATTCTGTTGTAAAGTGATTTTTTTTTTAATCATTCAGGTCCACAGGTGACTTTTGTCCCCAGCGTTCTGCCATAATTCAAGTTCTTGAGGAAGTGTGTCTGAGGTTCTCAGGGAACTGTGTGGGACAGGACACTAGTGCAGTAGCACCACCACCATTGCTTAGACCACACTCTCAATGTACTGTTGGATAAGGTATACAACCTCTTCTGATGTGCTGGATCAGCTTTGGGTGTAAAATGGCTTGCAGGCTCACTGTGAGTAGTTGAAATTATTGGAGTTTTGGTGTGGAAACAGAACCTTTTATCAGCTCCTAGCGAGGCGAGATCCTTACTACGCCTATTAAAGCTACAAGTTGATAGGAAGAAGAGAGTAATAATGTGTGACGGTTTTATTTCTCACAGTGTTTAAAGCAGCTGCCTGTTGCACACTGGTAAATGTGAAAACCTGCATTTTTGGAAAGATAAGTCTTTTTTTCTGCTCCCCCATCACTCCATTTATGTAGTTCGTCGACTGAGATGTTCTGTCTTGTCTTACAGTGTAGCCATTTGAATCCACGAGTTGTCTGATTTTCACTGACTTTTTTTTTTCATTTTTAAAGATTTATTCATGAATGTATTTTATATCTGTGGTTTGAAACATTGCTTGAGACGTTCTGAACATTGGTCATGATACTGGTACTATCGTCCCCTTAATTTGTCCCTTTTAGTGCATGCTCACAGAGTCCATCATGCGACGCTAACTTTGCAAAGCAGCCTTTCCATCTTGGACAGTCTGTTGCACACAGCCGTCTTTAATGTGGGTGGACCGGCTTCTGAAGGCAGATCTAAGCTGATACCACCTTCAAAGCCCCGTTTTTCTAACCGAGAGCGACAGAAGGAACCAGTTCCATTCTGTCAGGAAGTACTTAAGGTCTTGTATCCAGGAGCGCAGTTCTTTCATCATCACAGCTCTTGTCCACTTTTCCCTTAGCTCATTAATGTTTTTCTTGTGCTGACATTTTGGGTTTTCTCAAGCCTCTCTCTGCCCCAGCTTTTGTTTCGCGTCTCATTCTTGAGGTTCTTCTAACGCAAGTCTTCATCCTGTTCATCCGGCAGTTTCCCTGTAAAGCGTTTTGTTAACCCTCCTTGTTCTGTTTTCCAAGGCCTTAAAACTGTGCTGCAGAGACAGCCAGTGGCATTGATGCAGATGCACGCTGCAAACTTCCGTCCTGATCTTTTCTTTGGTTTTCTTTTGCCACATATTGCCTTATTAGAACACATTGGGTTTGTATGTACTGTATGTATGTATGATATATAACACGAGTGCACACACGCATGCGTACGCATAGTCACACACACACACACACTCGACCCATACACAGAAGACACTGTAGAGGAAGATGAAGGTAC
Source organism: Lampris incognitus (assembly GCF_029633865.1). Lineage (NCBI taxonomy): Eukaryota > Metazoa > Chordata > Actinopteri > Lampriformes > Lampridae > Lampris > Lampris incognitus. The sequence goes on along the minus strand of NC_079217.1, from coordinate 18,543,910 downwards.
AATGAGGAATATTAATAGGCTGGAGTAGTTGCTAGGTTGTTGAGTTACTACCATTTTATGCTTTAGCTGTTACAACAGGCACATACAGTATTTAGGACAAGCTCTCCGCCTCCTTTCGGTCAAGTTTCACCCATGTACAAAGCGTTAATATTGGTTCTTGTGACTGTTTTAAAACCCCAGTTGTCCAAATGTCAACTTTCCTTATTTTGTTGTAAAATTTGATGCTTCAGAATATTCTTTTGCACATTAATAATAATGATGTTGAACACGGCCATATTTTAAGATGTTGATATCTTGCTTGCTTATGTTGGAGGTTGCAAGGACAGGAGATGTTCGGAGATACAGTGTGAGGTGTTTTGAAAACCACTTATACTGAAATAAACTTGCTGAAAATATGCTGTCCTGTCTTGCTTTCACAGTTCTTCATAGGTTGGTGTGCGTATTGTAGCTGTTAGTCAGCAAGATTCCCTCTGCAGTCAAACATGGACTGGCCTCAGCAGTGGTACCGAGGTTGTCGGTGCAATTTAGTGATCCGCGTTGTAACTCTTATAATGACAACTGGGTGCAAAAAAACACTTGGATGGGGGGGGGGGGGACAACTACATTGCTATTTCCCTTTTAATGCTTCTGTCATTTCAGTATTCAGACATTTGTTTGCTCCGTAGATTAACACCCTTGGATCAGTTTAGGCCTAAATGTAATTAATGCGACTGCCTGGGTTGAAGGGACTGAAGAATGGATAGACTTTGTATACTTAGTTGGGGAGTCAGTGCAGGAATAGTCCTCTGTCATAGGGATCAGTTGAGGCCCTCTCATCTGACTGTAGAAACTACACTTAAATTATAGAATTACTCATACTACCACTACTACTTTCGGCTGCTCCCGTTAGGGGTCGCCACAGCAGACCATCTGTTTCCATCTCATCCTGTCCTCTGCATATTCCTCTGTCACACCAGCCATCTGCATGTCCTCTCTCACCACATCCATAAACCTCCTCTTTGGTCTTCCTCTTTTCCTCTTCCCTGGCAGCTCCATATTCACCATCCTTCTCCCAATATAGCCAGCATCTCTGCTCCGCACATGTCTAAGCCATTCCAATCTTGCCTTGTCTCCAAAGCGTCCAACCTGAGCTGTCTCTCTAATATAAACATCCCTAATCCTGTCCTTCTTCGTCACTCCCAATGAAAATCTTAGCATCTTCAACTCTGCCACCTCCAGCTCCGCCTCCTGTCTTTTCGTCAGTACCACTGTCTCCAAACCATACAACATAGCTGGTCTCACAACCAATCTTGTAAACCTTCCCTTTAACTCTTGCTGGTACCCTTCTGTCACAAATCACTCATGACACTCTTCTCCACCCTGCCTGCACTCTCTTCTTCACCTCTCTTCTGCACTCCCCGTTACTTTGGACAGTTGACCCCAAGTATTTAAAGTCATCCCCCTTCATCACAGAATAGAATTGATTATACAGCACTTAGAACTGATCAGGATCTGGATTCATCAGACAAATTAGAGGAGGACAGACCACTCCAATTTAGGGTCTGATCTTAAAGCTTCGGTGAAAGACAGATGGGTGTCATTCAGGAGAGCAGAGCTTGGGTCATATCCATGTGTGAAGATGATTCTGAGGAGCCAACCGACAATGTTTTCTATCCTATATGCATCTGCAAAGCATGTATGTAAGTCTGCCTGCTGTTCACAAAAAGGCCTTCTTTTGTCCTTAAAACTCAATGTTGCTGTATATTTTGATTTGGGACATGAGGAAAAAGGCTGAAAAAAATGACATAGTAAACTTAACAGGTCATGGAACAACGTGTCATGTATACAAAGTTAGAATTTCTTTTTTCTAGTATAATACATATAACAAAGGATCTGCTCTCCTGTATGTTTTTGGGTCGGAGAGTATTTCCAAGACACATTTCTGATGTTTCCTGCAGAAGTCTATGGCAGACTGCTCAAAGTCTTGCTATTTAAAGAATATATAGATAGCTGTATATAGATAGCTGCATATCCCCTGTACAGGTTCTACTTGAATATGTTGTACCACAGGATAGAAGGCAATTCTGTGTCAGAATAGTTCAGTTACATTTAATACTTTTTTTGTTTTTTGTTGCTACGGCACTTTGTTTTGATAAATGTCACTGATTACTTATAGACATGATTAAAAATGCAGTTTTAGCAAACTGTTTTAAACTGCTAGCTCCCACACAGTTGGCAGCACCATTTCCATTAGGCAACATAGAACCCAAATATGAGACAAATATATTTAAATATGGAAAAAAGTATCTACATGGCCAAATCAACGCTCGCCTACGCATTTCTAATGAAAGTATCTCTCCCAAAAACGCCACATGTTTGGAAACAAAAAAGGGCAAGACTACCAATATTCAACACTAGGTGTTGTTGACAGAGTGTTATCCAGCCAGGTAGCCGGCAATGAAGTGAGAAAACAGTCTCTGAGGAAAAATGATTAGCAAACTTAAAAGTTTTCCTTTGAATTATTATACGTAACACTTAGCACCATGATATAGTGTAAAACCAACTTTATTCCTAGGAGACCTATATATTTTCTCTTGCCCAAAAAGGGCTTTTTTTTACATTATTCTTACATAGGCTTCTGCTGAGTGGTGGAAGTGGACTGTGACCCAGTGGAACTTGGAACGCTGATTTCTGTTGGCCATGTAGAATTCAGAATCCTTTTCTGTTCAGATTTTACAATTTAGAAACCAACAAAGCATGGACACTCTCAACATGTCCTCATCATACTTGACAGACTCGTGTCTTTATGCATGCTCAATAATCCAGGTAGGGAAATCCCAGAAAGTTGAACCAGTGCATCCGGACACAGTGTTTATTGAGAGAGAAATGTTTCGTCACTCATCTCAGTGACCTCTTCAGTCTCAACTGACTGCAGGTATCCCCACCCTTATAAACAATACAGCGGCATTGGTTCGGTCATTATGTCACCGTATTGTTTATAAGGGTGGGGATATCTGCAGTCAATTTAGACTGAAGAGGTCACTGAGATGAGTGACGAAACGTTTCTCTCAATAAACGCGTCCAGATGAACCGATTCAACTTTCTGGGATTGATAGATTTCTGTTCGTCCCTGTTGACTGAAGTCTTTCCATCCATTTTAAAGTTCATTGTTCACGTCCTCCAAGGCTCTAGCTCAGCTTGCAGGGAATAGGATTCGTCTATACATTTCTGCATTTCTCACAGCACTTGGTCACCCAAAGGTCAGCTATGCTCATTATTCTTTGAAACTGTGCAGACTTGGTATCAGGCACACGAATTAGCAACTGACTTACCTTGTTTGCATAACACATGTTAAAGGTCAGTCGCATACTCTCCCCTATATGATTACCGTGGTTAAGTTTCTACTAATAATAGGCTGTACAAATGGAGCTGCCTATCCTCCTCATTTATGAATTTTTGATTGAAGACAGGTCATATTTATGGGTCCCCCCCCCCCCTTCAGAACGATAGGTGTTTCCAGTTCATTAAAAACTCCCCTCTTTCAACTCATGGAACAACAATCGTCTGAACATGCAATTATTCTCTTAAAGGCCTTCAAATAATTCTTAATCTTAATGAAGAAATGAAAAAAGCCACTTTATTTTTGTCATTGCACAGTTGTTCAGATACAGTGAAAATTGTTCTCTGCATTTAACCCATCCTATTATATAGGAGCAGTGGGCAGCTGCAGCACCCGGGGACCAACTCCAGTTCTTCTTTCCATTGCCTTGCTCAGGGGCACAGACAGGAGTATTAATCCTAATATGCATGTCTTTTTGATGGTGGGAGGACACCGGAGCATCCGGAGGAAACCCACACAGACACGGGGAGAACATGCAAACTCCACACAGAAAGGACCTGGGACGGCCTGGGGTTCAAACCCAGGACCTTCTTGCTGAGGCAACAGTACTAGCCACCGTGCCACTCAGTGCTTCCCCTTGTTTGCATGGTTTCTAAAGCACATGCGAATGACATGTGGCCTTACACTGGAGTATAAAAGAGTGAACCAAAAGAGTCCCCGAATATCCTGACTCTGCATTGTAGTTGTCAAAAGGTAGTTAACAAAAATCTCTCCACTTACTGCTAGTAAAACTGATTTGCTAATGCTAGCATGCTAATAGATAGGCATTGGTGATTGTGACTGGGTGACATCTAATAAGTTGCAGAGGCCAACTGGGTCAGCGGTCAGCAAGTGTTTCCAGACAGAACCTGGTCTATCTGTGCCTCGAACTATAGAAAACAATTATACTGGATATTTTAATATTCTGACTGGATAGAATTTTTTTTGTTGGACTTGTTTTTATTGGTCCATTTTCTTTTAATCATTTTCCATATGCACCTACATGTATAATGCTCACTGAAACTCATCTGTAAAAATATTAGGATAAAAAGGTAAAATATTTTTATTGGAAAATCAGAGACAGAGGTCAGCGGTTATCTGAAAAACTGGAAAACTTTTGTTTTATTTGTTCATCTTAACTCGAAAGCATTCCCTTCATTTTACAGTGGATGCAGAACAAAAAACAATGTGTTGACAAATTTTTCAAAGTAGCTCATTTGCGAGTGGCTCACCCGGAAAAAAAAGCAACATCTGACTGGCTGCTATGAAATGGCTTTGGTCTGCTGTGAGAACTTGCAGTGTTACTGTTGTTATGAAGAGTATAATCAACCTCCAGTCTGCTCTGCTCTCCATGTCAAGCCAGCTTACGAAGTCCTGTTGGTTGTCAACTAGCAGGACCAGAGGCACTCACGGACAGACAGAGCACTGGGAGATACTGTGTGTGTGTGTGTGTTATTCAGAGTTAAGAGTTCAAAAGTGGCTCTAACCTAGTTTAAAACGTTGTTCTTTTCAATCGTTCAATCAAAATGCATGGAGCTGTTGCACTTTGATGGACCATTTAGAGCCACTAGGGGGTCTGTGTGTTTAACCACTCGAGGAGAGAACACTGGAAATGTCCTCTGTCTTGAAACTAAATGACAGGCAGAACTCTATCCCTGATGTTCATACACTTTTAGCTGCATAAATTTGATTCTTAAGGGATCAGGCCCACAGGGAGTGTTGGGGTTAGAGTTACCTTACTTATTGTTAATTCTCCATCTATCTATATCTGTCTGTATCTATCTATCTATCTTGTCTGTCTCTATCTATCTAGCTATCTACCTATCCATCTATCTACATATTTTGTCTGTCTGTGTCTATCTATCTATCTACATGATAAAGAGGTGAAACTTGGGAAGAGTATATTGAAGAAACATTGCAACATAATGATGGTTGTGACAGAACACCTTTTTATGTTATGTGATCATCTAAATCTATTAAGAAATATAAAACAATGTCCATACAATTCCAACAAAGACAGACCTTACTGGTATCTAGACTTTTTTATATCGCAAAAAAAAAAAAAAAAGTTCATGATGGCATTAAATTGAAAGAAATAACATTGTGGATCTGAACTCTGGGCTCACTACTTGCATCTTTACAGCTATAGTGATGCTGCATGAAGATCAGCTTTGCTCTACTGTATATATGCATGGATTATTTTTTTATTAATGCATACAACAGTAATCTTAGAGTGGTTTACAACAAATGGAGTTCATGCTAAATTAATTTAATTTCCTTTTTAATGTAGCCTGCAATGCTCTAACCAAAGAGCACTGCAGGCACCATTGCTCTGTATGTGTTTCAGCACGCAGACGTCTTGTTCCCTGGTGGCTCTCTGATGCTGTACTGTCATGCCTGTCATGTCCTGTGTACTCCCCGACCTTACCTCCATCCATTGCTACCCCCCCCCCATCTCTCCAGGGGAGGCAGTTGTTCTGTGAGGCTGTGAACATGGAAGCGAATCAGAGCTTTTGCCACTGGGCTCCTTATCAACTGACCGGGGGGATACACAGTGAGATCTAGTGTGCTGGCAGATTGCTAGGCGGAAACAGCTGCAAAACAGGACACCTCTGAAGGGACCAGGGTGTAGGTAATGAATAAGGAGAAAGATTGTGTGTTGAAGCCAGTGTGTGTGTGTGTGTGTGTGTGTGTGTGTGTGCATGCGAGCATGCATGTATATGTAAGTCAAGTGAGGAGCGGGCTGGGGCCAGGGGATACGGGGGACACAAAAGCAGCTGACTGGATTCACGCAAAGATCACCATGTAAATCTTAAAATGATAAGAATGACAATCAACGCATGGTTTGTTGTCCCGTTTTGTAAACACTCATACCATTTTGCAGACACCGTTCTCGTCACCTGAACTGAACCTTCGGCATAAGTATTTGATGAAACTGAAATCCAAATGTTTTTCGACTCCTCCTGCCCCTCTGATGGGCCTCAGGTTGCTGAGGAACAAGGATCCGCTCTGGCTGGGCACATTCCCAGCAACAGCACTGAGCCAACCGAGCTCTCTGGTTTTCCCTCCTCAGAAACAGCCACCAGGGGGCAGGGCTGGCACTCTAGCAATTATTAACAGATGAATTTCATTCACGGTCTTCCAGATCCATGTCTGTCCACTACTCACTTCAGCTCGCGCTCGCCCTTTCGCTTGTTGTTGATGAGGTTGCTTGTGGATATTCAAAGTTGATACCAAACAAGCAAAATAAATTAAACATGCACTTCCCAGGCGCTGCTGCACGGCGGCTGCCCACTGCCCCTAGCTACACAGCTAGGATGGGTTAAATGCAGAGAAAGAATTGCCCCACGGGGATTAATAAAGTATCTCAAATTAACTCAACTATGGATCACTGGTGTATTTACAGAGAGGAACTGATTTTATTGCTTCAGTTTTCCTAGCTTGTAAAAGGCAAGATAAAAATATCAGTGCTGTGATTATTTGCATGTCTGCTGATACACTGTCAGTTAGCAGTGCCGCATAGAGAGGCATCAGCTTGTAAAATGAGGTGATCATGTCGCAATATCGTCATGGAGTAAGTCAGCAGGGAAACCACATCACTGGAGCATGTAGACTCTGTCATGTTCAGCGCTCGAGTCTCCCTGTATGCACACATATGGATCCGGACACATCCATGCTTATACGGGCATGTGTGCGCACAAACACATAGGCCTACGCATGAACACACACACACACACACACACACCTTTGTTCAGCGTTCACATCATCTCATCGGGGCACTAGGAGTGTCGGTTTGAGGTCAAAGGCCGTGTGGTCTCGAACACAGCCCCCAGTCAAAGGTCAAAAATAGGGTCAGAGTGCAGGTCTCTCTCCCACATACACACATACGCACAACTGCCCCCCTTATCACTCTCCATAGGTCAAACGGTGGTGGAGAGATTCCTGGTGGTTTCTAATTGGTCGAGTCAACGTTTCAACAGGGTGGAGATGACCAGTGCACCATGAGGAGCAGGTGGAAGAGGGGGATCAGGGCCAAGTCAAGCTGACAGCTCCACAAAACTCAAGACTATGTGTTTTAACATCACACTCTTCTTGAGGGAAAAAAGTAATTGTGAGCCACCTTGGTTTGAAAACCCCCACCAGGACGTTTTTATAGTTAATTTTCATGGCTGACCTCCTTTTCATCTATAAGGGGCAATGCATAACAGTTATGGACAACTGGTGCAATGGACCTCTTGTTTCCAGTCAATCGTATCAATTTCATGCGTATGTGTGCGATAGTGGGACCCTACTTAACTTTTGATTTTGATGCATTCAGTGACAGGATAAGCCTCTTGTCTTCTATCTGTTAAAAGCCGGTCGGTGAACTTTTCGTCGCGCCCTTCTTCTATGTCATCTACTCTATCCTATCCCGAACACGATCTGCATGGATTTTACAATGACCTTAAGAAACGTCACAGAGGTGTCAAAACGATAGTTTCACGGCAGATTAAAGATGGCCATCTGATGGAGTACTTAGGCAAAAGAGCAGGTTGTACAAACCACATCTTATCATAATGATTACTTGAGCATGAAATTAAAACATTTGTTCACCTAAGTGGTATTACACAATACAGTACAGATTGGCACTAAAGAGAAATTAGATGGACCAGTGCTATGCGCTGGGTTCAAACACACAAGCCCTTTCCCAGATATACAGATAAGAAAGGAGAACAGAGAAAGGCTGAAAGAAACATTTATTTCTCTCTTCTTCCACTCCCTTGGGGATCTTGGCACTCGCCATCTTGCCTTTTAGAAAAAAAATGTGCGGCCTTCAAAAGTTACTGAAGTGTGATTGGTGTGGGCCATTACCTGGGCATGCACCTGCAGATTAAATATTAATAGAAGGGGGGGTTATTTGAGTCATCCACTTCTTCATCTTTATTTCTACATTTTGTGAGGAGGAAATTTCTTCACTCATTAAGAAATGGAATGAAATAACAAAATACAGGTTATATAAATAAGCTCAAAGAACTTCACCAGTAGTGATTAAGCCCCCCCCACCCACCCACCCTTTTTCTCCTCAACTGTACTTGGCCAATTATCCCACTCTTCCAAGCCATTCCGGTTGCTGCTCCACCCCATCTGCCAGTCTGGGGAGGGCTGCAGACTACCACGTCTCCCTTGATACATGTGGAGTCGCCAGCTGCTTCTTTTCACCTGACAGTGAGGAGTTTCACCAGGGGGACGTAGCACATGGGAGGATCACCCTATTACCCCCAGTCTCCCCCCCCCCACAAACAGGCGCTCTGACCAACCAGAGGAGGTGCCAGTGCAGCGACCAGGACACATACCCACATCCGGCTTCCCACCCACAGACACGGCTAATCATGCCTGTAGGGATGCCCGACCAAGCCGGAGGTAACACGGGGATTCGAACTGGCGAGCCCTGTGTTAGTAGGCAACGGACTAGACCACCACGCCACCCGGCTTTTATTAAAGATTAAAAAGCAGCAGAATAACTCCTTGCTGGACATTTGAGGTCAAAGGGCAGTGATCTATCCCCCCCCAGAAAAAAAAATATTGCCACAGTCTTAGCTGATTCTCAAAACACTTTACGAGGAGTTTGGGGGTCCAATCTCAAACATGTTTGTATTTTTACCCAAGAAAACCATAAAGACAGATATCCCCCTCTGACACATAATTACTGCATCTGACAAACTATATTACTGGGCTAGAGCCTGGTAGTACGTTCATCTGCACAGAACTAATTATACGAGGCAAAGGGCTATTGAACACAGGTGCAGGTTTGTGCAGAGGTTGCTGCATGTTTATTGTGTTAAAGACAACCTGCTATCAGGAAGGCCTATCTGTAAATAATGGGCGGCTACCTGTTGTCTTTTCCCTAGGAAATGTGGGGTACCTCTCTTGCTTTGTGATAATATAGCACTATCATTTGGCTGTCTGAGACAATGAGAGCTGTTTTGACCTTTAGTAGACGCCACAGGCAAATGAGCACAGGCATCTATCTCGCTACCATATAGCTACCAGTAAGCCACACACTTAGCAGGGTTTCATCCTTATCTGCTTAGTTAGGGCTTGTCTCTACATGCACACGTGTGTAAAAAAAAGAGCATCCATGTGCACACACACATACAGACGCATGCACGCACACACACATACACATGCATGCAGGCACATGCACACACACACCTCCACTCTTCCCCCTTTTTAATAGATACACACACATATCAATTTCAGTCCTGACCTTTCCAATAAATGCAGCTTTCAGGCCATTTTATCCACAAACACAGCCCCCATAATAATTGTGTCTGGACGGCTATCACCGTTACAGTGTGATGATGCTGTTATTGGATGAGCATGCAGGTCTTTCTGGCCAATAGCAAAGATTAGTGCTATTTCTCTCCTAGCAACAACGCTGACTGGTTGTATTGTTGCTACTAAACTAAGTGCTGCCAAAGACAAAATTGTTGTTATTAAGACGGAGAACACGATAACATGAGAAAATTTTCAATATTTTCTCTCGTGCTTCGTTTGTGATACTTGCTGTGGCGTTCGCAATCTTTGTTTTTTTTCTTTCGGTCAGCCATGCAGGGATATCGTGTTAGGTAAAAGTTAACTGATCTGCTCTGCAGGACATTGCTCTCTGATATTGCGCTGCGTTTCACTGCACTATACCTATTTATCTTGAACATTTCATGTATCGCACAGTGCATATCATAAACCTTATTGATTCTTCCCATCAAGGCTCGTTCACTTGGTGAGTCTGAAAACTTTCACAAATGATGTACTCGGTTCGAAAAAGAAGGATGAGCTCTAGGCTTTATTGAACCGGAATAAGATTGATAGTCTCTCCGACAGATGTCCCGTATTAAAAGCAACAATGTCAAACATAAGGTGTATAGTTGTGGGAGCCAAGTTACGTTTATATGTTTAGTTCTATAAATAAGCGCTGTCTGTATTGGGTTAATAGCTTATGTAAATTGAGATAAATAAGGTATTTCATTAAATAAGTCAATTAATGATAGTTGTTAAGTCAGCTAATAATCATTTGATTTAATTCATGTTGATGTAAGCGTGATATTTTGTAAAAGGCAACGCGATGTTTACTTTCTGTTAGAGCGGTGATTTAGGTTACTGTCGCTTTAAGAGATCTGGGCCTTGCGGGTTTACGAAGGGAACTCGAGAGAGGACATTTTGTTTTGTGGAGTCGAAGCCAAGCGGCGACCGAGCCACACGTGTTTCTTATCGTAGCACAGTTGCTGATTAAGGAGAACTTAACCTTGAATATTCATGTAAGAAGATACTCCAAACTGGGGAATTAAATACTTGTCTTATCCTTTCTTACATCGGGGTCCTGTGGAAGTTTCATCCTTTTCAAGTTAAAGTACACAAGTTCAGTCCAGGCAATCGCTGAGCTTCAACCCCCATAATAGTCAAGATACAACCTTGGCGCAAGAGCCAAAATGCAGTCAGAAAACACAAAACGGATAGATAACCAACAGATAAATGTAATCTTGTTCCAGTTTGAAAGTGCACAGGAAGCGGCAGGACAGCAGACCGGCAGCATCCTGCGCCAAGCCCAAAAGAGATGCTGGCTCCGACAGGCCACATGCGACTCTTACGTCTGCTTCAACATCCCTAACTTCTTTTTAAAACAACGCAACAGACGACCTGCTCTTTCAACTTCACATTGTTTTGTTCATAAAAAATGATAATTTTTGATCAAGTTTCCAAGCCATAAAAGATATGAATAATAGATAAGTAGCTGACCCAGAATGACCCCAGAGGTGAAAGTGTCAAACTGTTGGTGTCGTGAAACAGGATATGCCCATTAGCTTTAACACACACACACACACACGAGGGCGTCCGGGTAGTGTAGCGGTCTATTCGGTTGCCTACCAACACGGGGATCCGGATGTGGGTGTGTGTCCTGGTCGCTGCACTAGCGCCTTCCTCTGGTTGATCAGGGCGCCTGTTCAGGGGGAAGGGGGAACTGGGGGGAATAGCATAATCACCCCACGCGCTACGGCCCCCTGGCGAAACTCCTCACTGTCAGGTGAAAACAAGCGGCTGGCGACTCCACATGCATGGGAGGAAGCATGTGGTAGTCTGCAGCACCTCCCTGGATCGGCAGAGGGGGTGGAGCAGCGACCGGCGCGGCTCGGAAGAGGTACGTACAATTGCAATTGGCCAAGTACAATTTGGGAGAAAACACACACACACACACACACACACACACACACACACACACACACACACACACACACACACACACACACACACACACAAAGTGGAAGCCTTACAGCCAGCAATGATCCACAGTGGGCCATGGTACAGGGAAAAAAAAACAAACAAACAAACAAACTTTCTTGTCCTTGCACAAATGCTAATGTGAAAGTGTCACTGTCCCACAGACACAAAAATTACTAATTCCCATGATGATAATGTTATATGACCAATCATTTGGCCTTGTAATTGCTTGCCGTTTCTGCCCATTGTTTTCCTAGTTCGAGACCATCACAAGCTCCACTGACACGGTGGACCGAAGTTACTAAAATGGCTTTGAGGTTCGAGAGCACTTTAATAAGGTTTGTAATAACCAAACAAAACGTAGCATCAGCACAGAGATGCATAGTTGCATGCTTGTCATTGTGGCCCATAAAATTAATATATAGTTTAAACAATATTGTCATTAAGAAAGAACTGGGTTGCTTAAGAGCTCAGGGACACACACTGCATTCATGCTAAGTTGAAGTAAAATGTGGATATTTACATTGACATGGATTTCCAAAACTTGGGTAATAGTATATCATGTTATCATTCGATATATGCCGGACGAAGCTCTCCTCTGCAGGGTAATTAGTCGCCATCTCTCCTTTCTGTCTGAATGTCTGACATTACAGTATGAGCCCCATTGAAACGACTCTTGGGCAACTTTGTTATGTTTGATGAGACGTCAGTGAACCTCTCTCTCTCTCTCTCTCTCTCTCTCTCTCTCTCTCTCTCTCCTCTCTCTCCTCTCTCTCTCTCTCTCTCTCTCTCTCTCTCTCTCTCTCTCTCTCTCTCTCTCTCTCTCTCTCTCTCTCTCTCTCTCTCTCTCTCTCTCTCTCTCTCCTCTCTCTCTCTCTCTCTCTCTCTCTCTCTCTCTCTCTCTCTCTCTCTCTCTCTCTCTCTCCTTTCAATTTCTCTCCTTAATTGGTAGATTAAAAGTGTGTATGGAGGGAATGTTATGTATGCAGCCACTGAAGAGAGAGAAATCAAAAAGCAAGCAAGGGAAAGGATCTTGAATGATGCAAGTTTGACTCAGACATTTAAGACACGGCACTTTGGCAGTGCATTTCATCTTGTGAAATGACATGTGAAATAAAAAAAAAAGGAAAAAAGGCTATTTTAGAAATGAACATGAATTTCAAAATAAACCGCATGACATTTGTCTGCCACATGCTCTACTTTGCAGGAGAGTTAGGTCTGTAATCCTGAAGTCTTGGCTGAATCAACCTGGTCTGAAACTCCTGACACATCCGGCCTAATGGCGTTCCAATGAGGATGCCCAGATGCACAACCTTTTATCACTGGTAAATATTTATTGGAGACTCTTGGCAGATGGAGGCACCATTCTCACATCTTCAACACCCAGCAATTGAGGAGAAAATTGGTTGCTCAAATAACACAGATTTACTTCTCTTCGATTCCTTAACGCTGAGTCAGACTATCAGACCATAAGTAATGTGCCTAGCCGGGCAGTTTAGACTAAATGACTGGTATTGAGCAAAGTCTTGCCTTACATCAAGAAAGGTGTGCACACTCAATGATAGGGCATAGATGGGGAGTTACGTATGTGAGGACAAGTGAGCTCACTCTTTCACTTTCTAAATATCAGATTTAGCGATTGAACTGTTCCCTAGGTGAAGTTGGAATGGAAAATGTTTAAATAACTGATTAATGAAATTATGCAGGTGAGTTAATACTCAGAAAGTACAGCTTCTGTAATAGTGAGTTGTTTGGCGTGCTGTTATTTACAGTTACGTGTAGTTATTCAATATGTTTTTGTAGAATATGGTGAAATAAACTAACCCAGCACGGCGGCCCCGCCTAGCGTTGACTGTGTTTTAGTGTCGTCGTGTGGAGTGCAGGGAGGTGTGTCGAAGGTGTCTGGCTGGGGGAGCCTGGTCTGCTGCATCCGGTGGGCCCAGGGACCAAGGCCCTGCTGGAGCTGCCCCCAAGGAGGAAACACCGAGGGCGGTCTGACAGAACGCGGAAGCGGGGCAGGCTAAGCTAACCGCTAGCCCATGCAGACCGGCAGTTCTGACAGTCATCCTGGCTGGCGTTCGTTCTCTGGACAGTGGCATTTTTGGATTGTGTTGCACTGAGTGGACTGTGTTGTTAACTGTTTGTGTTTTTTTGTTTGTTTTTTGCTTTGTTCTCTGTTTGTGTATGTTTTTTTTTATGGTGTCGTTTTTGGGAAATTTGGGAATTGTGTTTTTGTCTTTTGTGTCGCACTGCTGTGGGAAACAGAATTTTGTTTCTTTTGTGTACGCAAGTACATGAAAGAAATGACAATAAATTGTTCCTCATTCCTGATCCTCATTCCTGGGCCAGTGGTTAGCACTGTTGCCTCGCAGCAAGAAGGTCCTGGGTTCAAATCCCAGGCCTCCCCAGGTCCTTGCTGTGTGGAGTTTGCATGTTCTCCCCGTGTCTGCATGGGTTTCCTCCCACCATCCAAGACATGCATGTTAAGGTTAAAACTCCTGTCTGTGCCCCTGACCAAGGCATGGCTTAAAAGAACTAGGGTTGGTACAATCTAAATTTATCTAACTTTTTTACAATTTATGTATTGATGGTTTATCTAAGTTAATTTGATTTTTTCCATTTAATCAAAGAAAAAAATATTTAATTAGATAAACATGTTTTCAGCTTATTAAGTTATAAGAGAATAGAAAATACCTACAGTAATCCATCTGTTTTCTTTATTTACTCAGTGCTTTTTGGGGTTTGCCTATCTCAGTATACTTTTGGGTTTGAAATGTACGACGATGTGGAATTCATTCATTCATCATCAGCCGCTTCTCCGGGGTCGGGTCGCAGTGGCAGCGAGCTAAGTAGGGCACTCCAGATGTCCCTCTCCCCAGCAACCCTCCAGCTCCTCCTGGGGGATCCCAAGGTGTTCCCAGGCCAGATTGGACATGTAGTCCCTCCAGCGAGTTCTGGGTCTACCCCAGGGTCTCCTCCCAGTTGGCCGTGCCCGGTAAACCTCCAAAGGAAGGCGCCCAGGAGGCATCCTAATCAGATGCCCGAACCACATCATCTGTGGCTGTAGACGATGTGGTTTTACATTCAACAATGTGGAATGTAAAAAAAACAAACAAATTAATCGCACTCTTCCGCCCACCGGTGCCCAGTGACTGCGGATTTGTGAGGTTAGTTCCTGATTACTTTTCTCTTGCTAATGTTGTTGTTAATATCCGTGTGAAATACCTACAAGGTGAACAAACAAAAAAATCATATTAAAAAAAAACAAAACAATAAAAAATGCAATATGGCGCTAATGTTGGCAATCCGTGCACTACTACTGTGGCTCTGTTTATGTTTTAAGTCCTTGAAGACATTTTACCTCTCAAACTGATTGAGACCATATGCTGCAGTTAAATATGAATTTCATGTGTCAAGGACATAACTATATCTTATGTAAGCATATTTTTTGAAAGAATATAAAAAAGTATGTCTATTGCACAGTGTTGAGTTCTGATTTTCGTGACTCGACTTGGACTTGAGCACTGATGACTCCGACTCGAGCATTGACTGCATTCGGACTCGGAAGTTGGAGATGAGGACTTGGACTTGTTAATTAATAAAAACTGTTTTTTTGTTTTGTTAGTTTTTTGTAGTAGGCCCTAATAATTTGGCATAAGATATTGACAGCTATATTAATATCACAACATTATTCAATTTCGCGCAAGGGCAGGCATGTGTGTTCCACCTACATGCGGATTCACATGCATACCCTCATGTAACAGTTAGTACGAAGATAGAGTTAGGGCTTAACCTTGATGACTCGGACTCAGGTAATGGGGACTTGACTCGGACTATTCTTTGGGGACTCGGACTCGAACACTCGAGATTCGACTCAGACTTGAGGTTTAGTGACTCGACAACAACACTGCTATTGCATTATGATGGGTTATAGAAGTTGGCAGAAACTTTGTCCTGCAGTAGAAAAATCAGATGGGCTTAACTGTCCTGGAGGAAATTTGTCTTGCAAATAACAATGCCTAATGTAAGAAATCAACATTAAAATACACCTCATTGTCGATACTAAATGGATTAACAAGTTCACATGGACAAAATTTCAATCTGGGCAGGGGCTTTAACCCCCTTACTTATAATTAAGTGCTAATCTTGTTATATCATTTTACAAAGGCAGATATGGAAAACCACATTTTGATCTTTGACTGAGTTTAGCACCAGTACGAATGAATACATTCACTTTCTGTGAACTCTGACCTTGCTGAAACATCATCGGTCGTCATCAGATTCATACAGACAAAAACCTGCCTGGTCGCTGCAGTTTTGACAGACGTACCACTTCGCTGGTCTTCATCAGCACAGTCCAACAATCAGTTAACCCTTCAAAAATCATGATATGTCTGCTTTTGTCAATACCGACGTGATCAGTGAAGTTTTTGTTTGCACAGCTCTGAATCATTTCGAGACAATGATTTAATGAGGTCTGGATTAGAAAAAAAAAAGTGAATCTGTCCTTTAGGGCTGAGCCACATATATATATTTTTTCTTTTTTTATGGCTTAATTTGTTTTTCCACACGTGTGCGTAAAATAATATAGCTGCATGAATGTAAGTATTTCTTCTGACGGTTTCTTTTTTACACTGTAACGGTGAATTACTATACTCTAGAAAGAAGGCTGTATGTCTGAAGAGACTTCCTGCAGCTCACACCAACATCCACCCCACATGCCATAACGCTGTCAAAGAAGTAGAAAGATGGAGCCATTAAGGAGGGAGGTAAAGCTTCCCTTGGTGGTAATTTGGAAAGAAAGGCAACTGTAGTTGAAGATATACATGTACGGCAATGACAAGAGTCTCCCCTGTTGGCCGTTTGGTGCAGCAGCATGTGCTTGATGTGTCTGTACAAGTGTCAAGGCGGTAGGTCTTTAGTACGAATCTGGCTGTTCTGACTGTCAATATAAGCGCCTGGTGGGGGCTGAAAGAGTTATCTGTGTGTGTATTGTGTGTGTGTGTGTGTGTGTGTGCAGGGATGTGTAAGTGTGTGTGCATGTGTGTGCATGTATGTATGTATGGAACAAGACGGACATAGAAGTATAGACATTTTCTCTTCCTCTGCGATTGTCTGCCCCCTTATCCCCCCCTGCAACCCCTCCAACCCCCATCCCGTTCCGAACAAGGCCCCCACTGGACATAAAAGGCAGATTTGTTTTCAACGTTGTGGCATGGTTCTCTACACCATTGTTCTGAAAGCCTACTGTTAATATCCGTTGCAAATCTGCTTACTTTCAGATTCCATCAATACAAGCGGGGTGGACAAAGAGAGGACTATATGGCCCATCCAAGGCCCAGAGAAAGGACGCAAACAGAGGTTGCCAGCGTGCTCCTTGACTCTGGGAGGGCTTTGACAATGGCAGCAGTGTAAGACTGGCGGGTGATTGATCAGGCTGATGTCGAACAATGCGGGATGGGGGTTAGGTGCACAATAAACCAGACGATGGTAGGAAGGGAATGGCATAACAGCTAAATGAATTGGAATGGAAATGCATATGTGAGATAAAGTAGTTCTTGTTGTCCAAGATCTTAACCCCAAATTATATAATAGAATTTCTTGTTTTAGTCTTTATTTTACAGAGATTAACAGGAGTCCACTGGCAAAAAAAATAACAGTGCAGAACAAAACTGATCAGGAAACACTGTGAATAAATGTATATGAAATCTGACGCCTTCCTTCCTATCATCCCTTTCTATATTATGATTATTACCATTATATCAATTTCATTATTGAAGCAAATGAAAACTTTTTTCAGCGCTGTTCAAGTACAATATTTTTGAAAAAGCTGTAGTCAAGCAGATCACATGGTCTCCGAGATCTGATAAATTATCATTATTAATAATAAAAATAATAACAACTACAACAACATTTCCTTTGGCAGCCTCGCCAAGGTTCAGTTTCAGGCCCTTTTTGTTCACTTTACATTCTTTTCTTACTGATTTTTCTTTGTAAATTTATCTTCTCATATGCAGACGACACAAAACTTTACAATAAAAATGAAACTGAATCCTGCCATCCAGATGTCATTGATTGATAATAAAATACATTCTACTTCTTTCTGACAAAGCAAACATTATTTTTGACATGTCAAATTATTCCACTAAAAATCTTTGCTAAAAAAAAAAATCTCCCCCAAACTTACAACTGTTCTGTTTAACCAATTGTTAAAACTTATTTTTATCTATTTACTTATTACCCTCAAACCCACATACATCTGCCCTCAAGACCAAAGTCACAGTGATACAGGGCCTGACCTCCTGTTAAAAACTCAGTGACTGGCTGACTCACCGTCTGTGTTTAAATTCAAGACCCCCCCCCCCCCATCCAGCACAGCCAACCAGTCACCATATTGACCTTTAGTGTGTTTTTGTCTTGCTATAAATGGAAATATTTGTGCCCCTTTATTTGATTTGTAAAACACCACTGGGGGAGAAAAGGTTGAAAATGCTCTACATATTTGGTTTGATTACGTTTGTGCTCCATTAGAAACCACAGCCACAAAATGACTGAAAGATGAATGATGATTAAAAATAAAGATACAAAGTCTTTGCATTGCATTGTATTTCTTCTGTAATTTTGTCTTAAATACCTTTACCTTCTATTGAGTTTGGAAAGGCATTATTGCTAGTTGTGTTGGGTTGTGTTATAACATACGGGCTCCACTGATCAGAATGACCTGGCACTGCTGGTTCAGAACAGTGACTCCATTTGTGGTGTGGCTCCGTGTCTGTCGCCCGTCTGTCTAATTGAAGGAAGCTCTCTAGTGATGAATCCTCTGCGGTTTCATTACAGACACTTGCACTGCCGATTGCCTCGCCTTGCTGACAAACTGTGGTTGACAAAAACACTTCACAGTGGCTGATCTGGACAGATCGCCATTATCCCTCTTGGTACACCAGCCAAATGTTCACTCAGTCATGCTCCTCTCCCCTTCACCCTAACTCCACTCCATCTACCTTTGCCTCAGTTACAATGCTTACCACCACCCCCTTCCCACTCCCCACGCTTGCATTTCAGCTTTACCCGACACTTCCTATCAACGGAGGCAGCTGAGATATACTTCCACTCACCGGTTCTTTCCCACATCACCTATTGTCTGATAAGTTGGTCTAATGCACACTCTGCAGCCTTAAAACCACTGGAGTCATTATACAAACAAGCACTTAAAGCTTTAGACTGAGAAGCCATTCAGTTTTCATCATTGCCATATTCTAAGTAAGTATAATCTGCTTAGCTGGGAAAACCTCGTCAAATACAGAAATGTCTGTCTAGTTTATAAGATTAGGCATGGTTTAGCTCCTCCTCTTCTGTCTGGTTTCATCAACTTCAAATCTATCACCAACACAGCTACCAGAGGTGCAGCTAAGGGGGGGACAGCACAATCCCACTCAGGAAAAGGTGCATTTAGCCAGGCCGTCTTTTCCTTTAGATGGAATTCAGTACCATGATCAATTAGAGATTCCCCATCCTGTTATTTTGTTTAAGTGTACGTTTAGGAAATGGCTTACTGGGAACCAAAAATGTCAACATCGATGCTGTTCTTATCCGCCTTTAACACGACTGTACTCATACTGTACCTGTATCAACTGCTACTTGTGTTGTTTAACCGTATTGTATGTTTTTTCCCCCATCAGAATGTAGCATGCGTTTAACTTTTGTATTTGTTGTATTATTCTACAATGCCTACAACATCAAGCAAAGGGACTGCTGATGAAATCGTTTGACTGACTCGGGTACATTTACATTTGTTGGATATAAATGGGCTTCACCAGGCTTCCCCTTTCCTCCCCATCAATTCTCACCCTCCATTCAACTTACATCCACAGTCTAACCCCTCCCCAGGCACACCTTCATCATTCCTGCCCGTGCCCACCCAGACAACTATCTGTACTCAATTTGCCATCCTTCTTCCCCTGGTGTCACACTCCTACCGTAGTGTCCTGCTACCTTTACCTTCATGTTAACCCCTTCCTCCCCCATCTCAAGTCCATTTCTCACTTTGCTCTGCTCTCCCATCTCAACGCCTCCTATAATGTACGCCTTCCCGGCACTCCTACATACATCTCCCTCTCTTAATTCATCTCGTCCTCCTCTCCTCCCTTAAGCCCTCTTCCCCACCTCGTCTTCTGCTCCTCTGTCCCCCCCATTCAGTTGATTTGCCCATTCTCCCTAGCAACCTGGTCTGCAGAGGCTTCCTGGTCACTATGAATGCTGCCTGGGAGACAGGACACAGTGCTGTGTGCCACATGAACCTCTGCCAGCTTGCTATTGTCATCACTGGAACAGACAGACAGGCGGGTACACACACACACACACACACAGACCATGCCATTGCACGTGTGTGTGCAAATAAGAGAACATCCATGTATGCATGCACACACACGTACATGTCATGGCCCACTGACACGCTCTCTTTCCTTCTCTACAACTTATGCACGGTTTCACAGCACCCCTTTAGACATCAGTTCACAGACACATCATGCAACAGTTGACAGGTGGGCAATTAAGCTTTGTGATATAGATAGAAACCTTCTGTTGACTCTTCGCACTGATACCATGGGACTTATGACGGCCACTTTGGCAATGAAAAACAAACACAAACATTGTCTTTACGCATGCTCAACACAAACACTGAGATCAACGGCAGTCTTTTACCAGTCTTGAGTCCCAGTCGCTTGTTTGTAAAATAGCTTTAAGCATGGACAAGAGAGGAACACACTGAAACACAGGCAGAAATAATTTCATGGTGTATTTTTCTATAATCTAGGTTTTATGATAGCCATTTCAGCAAGTTTTTTTTTTCATTTAAATTTAATAATGACGGCATCCGGGTAGCATTGTGGTCTATTCCATTGCCTACCAACACAGGAATCCCGGTTGGAATCCCCGCGTTACCCCCAGCTTGGTCGGGCGTCCCTACAGACACAACTGGCCGTGTCTGCGGGCGGGAAGCCGGATGTAGGTATGTGTCCTGGTCGCTGCACTAGCGCCTCCTCTGGTCGGTCAGGGGCGGCTGTTCGAGGGGGGGGGGGCTGGGGGGAATAGTGTGATCCTCCCATATGCTATGTCCCCCTGGTGAAACTCCTCACTGTCAGGTGAAAAGAAGCGGCTGGTGACTCCACATGTATGGGAGGAGACATGTAGTAATCAGCAGCCCTCCCGGATCAGCAGAGGGGCAGTGACCGGGACGGCTCGGAACAGTGGGGTAATTGGCCGGATATAATGGGGGGGGGGGGGGTTGGATAATGACAAATTGTATTTTTCAAAGAAGTTTACATAATGTATTTATGACTGATTTTCCAAGGGCAGGGAAGACTTTACCCTCCGTTGACGCAACGTCTTCCCACTACTGACTGGCTTTTGCCTTGGAGATATTTAACATTTTTACAGAGTTAAGCATTTTTGGCTAAAATTTCTATGCATGTTTAAGTCTGCAGAAAGGGTGAAATGCAGTTTTGCAATACCTGTATCTTTAAGAAAAACTTGAGTGTTGGTCAACTATTTATGATGACTAGCTGTAATAGTTATTAATATGCAGATCTGTCAGCTCTTACAGCAACATTAGCGGGCCATTAAAGCATGTGAATAGCCATCTTATATCAATACAGCTCGCACTCATCCTTTCTTGTATCTAAACCTCAACTTCTTCCTAATAGCACTTACTGTCTAGACCAAAAATATTTGTCCAAACTTTAGCTTGCTTCAGAAATGTCCACTCCAATTCCTAATGCCACTTTTTTCAAATGTCTTGTTTTTCCTGTAATGTTGTTGTTAACAATTTAATTTTGAAAATCACAAGACAGGTTTTAATATCTTATGCCACCAACAAGTGCGTTGTAAGCGCTTACAAGTGTTCTATTGAGCATTTATTGATCACGATTTGCAGCTACATTACCAAGCTGTCTTATGAATAATAAGGGACTGCTGAAGAAATTCAAAAAGCATGTTTTCCATCCACAAGTCCAAGTCATGAAAATGCTACATGAATGTGCCTAACATAATTTAATTAAATTTATTTTGATTATTATCATTATCATTATTATTGTTATTTTGTTTTCCTTTTAAATTTTAAGATGAAGGGAGCGGTTTTCTTTCAACCTTTCTTACTTTTAACCTGTGCACTATCGCTGAATTGCATTGCATTTTAAACATACAAAATGTGCTATGTAAATAAAGTCTGATGGACTGATTTTTTTTAGATGTTTAGGACTTCTTCTTCAGTGATAAACTGCAGTGTTTTTATCCCTCCCAGATGAGCTTGCTTGCACATATTCAAACCACTGTGTGCGGGCTGTATTTCAGGCTCATCCATGTTCTCACAATCTTTTGGTTTACCAAGACTAATCCCATCGTGGTGCCCTTGAGCATGGAAATACGCTGTCTGTACTGCTATGCGGCCCCGTGGAACGCTGAAGAGGAAAAATCCCACTGCGGGTCGGACCAACCACGTCGCTTACATGAGCCAAATGTGCAGGTGCTAAGTCACTGTCCTGTGGTCTCCTGGTTAGGTAAGGTAGGCCCGTTGCAGCTGGGTCGAAAGAGGGAGCGATGGGGGGAGTGATGCAGGATGGGAGGTTAAGGATTGCACGTGATAAGAGGAAAGGAAAGGGGAGCAGGAGCGAAGCATAGGAATAGAAAAGGGCTAAGGGTGGGAGGCAGGGTGGGGGGAGGAGTAGGGTAGAAGGGGATCATCAAGGCAGAGAGAGGAAAAGGATTGGAGGTGGTGGTGGTGGGTGGGTGGCTGGGGGGCAGTGGAGTCAAGCTGCTGTCTGGCCTAATGTACCAGCAGTGTGATTGGCTGGGATTGCTGCCCTGCATACCTGATACCGGGGCTCTGCTCTAATCGCCCTCTTCCTGTAGGGGGGCTTGGACAACGCTCCTTTCTCCTTTTATCTGCCCTGCTTCGCTCTCTGCTCAGATCAGGTTGCTAAAAGAAAAATGCCGACCGCCACCACACTCCCTTTCCACCCCCTCCCCCTCCCTCTCAGACAGACAATATCTCTCTCTCTCTCTCACTACCACACTCCTTTTTCTCCTCCCTTTTAACTCCCACCCATTCAGTCTTTTTAATAAATGCTTTTAAAAAAATCAAAATCAATCTCTCTCTCTCTCCCCCTTTCTCTTGTGCTCTCTCTGTGATGGAAGGAACCTGTTTGGTCTCCATTCAGTGAAAATCCCCCGATTCCACACTCCCCCTCTGGTAGCTGACACAAGATGGCTGCCAGGGATAATGTATGGAAGAAAGACCTGCAAAAATGGAAACTTGGGGGGGGGGTGTCCTCTCCTGGCACTACAGCGACTCGAGACCATTAGAACAGGGGCGACCGAAACAAAACGTTAACTTGGCCACAAGCCAGATTTATTAGGTTTCATTAGGACTGTAGTAAGGATTTGCAAGTACAGACTCAGGTGTGTCGATCTCGCCTATTCTTGTGCGATGTCCTGTCCCGTTTTCTCTTGTCTCCCCTTTCCTCCTGCAGATCCATGCTGTGTTAAGGCAGAAGGGAGACGGAGCGGTGCGGGGGCCAGGTGTTGCTGTGTGTGGATTCTCAATGTCACAGGGCGCAGCAGGAGGACAAAGACAGTATTGAGGAGGCAGGCATGGAGCAGGGAGCAGCACAGGATACTCTTACAGACTGGCCAGTGTTTGTGCCAAGTCCTCCCTTCATGCACACAACAGACACTGTGTTCACTTTCTCCCCACTCTCCGCTTTGTCCCGTGTCTCTCGCTCTCTTCACTCTTTCTGCTTCACTTTCCCTCTCCTCCTTTTTTTCACTCGTCTGTGGGATTTTTTTTTTGTCTTTTTTTTTTTTGATCAGGTAGGCCTTCAATGGAGTCAGCATCAAGGGTGCAGATGAGAGGTCCAGATAGTGGCGGGTCTAACAACAGACCAGGGCATTGGAGAACATTCTCTCAAGTGTTGCGACACAAAGAGGTGGAGAGTGAAATGAACTTGTGCGAAATCTGATACACTCAGGTTGTTCTTAAAAGTCAATCAGAAGCAATTAAATGGAAACGATCATGATTTTCAGCATCATCTGAATGTGTGAGTTGTAGGGGATAATGCTCCATTAACAGCCATAATACTCAGCAGTCTTCTGTCTGTCTCTGAATCACCACTGAAATTATGCGAGTCTGTGAAAACCATACTTACTAGTTGGTTTGCTGCTAACAAAGGTGAGACACATAAAAATAGGCACAAAAATGCATATATCAATGATTCGTTTCAAGACAGCCATTGTAGTAAATGTAAATAATAATAATAATAAATGTAAATAAAGATGACACTTCACAGATTGTCCGCTAGCAATGTCACTGGTGGACATGTTTCCACACACTTTAATTTTTACACAGTGTTTCAGACACACAGAAGACCGCTAATGGAGCATTACTTAAGGTAATGTTTAAAATTGTGATTAGTTCCCTTAAGAAATCAGTACAGCTGTATTGGTGAGAAATGGAAACGGATGATCCCCTGTGGCAACCCCTAATGGGAGCAGCCGAAAGTAGTAGACATTGATTATTATGGTATTTTCATTTGTTTTTTGTTTTGTTTTTTTCCCCCCATTTTTATCTCCCAATTGTACTTGGCCAATTACCTGACTCTCAGAGCCGTCCCAGTTGCTTCTCCACCCCCTCTGCTGATCCAGGGAGGGCTGCAGACTGCCACACACCTCCTCCCATACATGTGGAGTTGCCAGCCACTTCTTTTCACCTGACAGTGAGGAGTTTCACCAGGGGGATATAGCACGTGGAAGGATAACGCTATTCCCCCCAGCCCCCCCCAAACAGGCACCCTTACCGACCAGAGGAGGCGCTAGTGCAGCGACACGGTCACATACCCACATCCGGCTTCCCACCCACAGACACGGCCAATTGTGTCTGTAGAGACGCCCAACCAAGCCGGAGGTAACAATGGGATTCGAACCGGTGATCCCCATGTTGGTAGGCAACGGAATAGACTGCTACTCTACCCGGACACCCTTTATTATGGTATTTTTAAGACGACAGTCAGTGGGCCTTGGGCAACATCAATTTATTAGGGAAATCTTGTGGTAGTCACCAACTTCCTCTTAGATCTGTTCATTGCAGTGGTGACTGCTGACCAAAATTTTTGGTGAAGCAACCACCCAACCAAAAAATTAAAAAGGGCAAAAAAGGCACAGCAGCAATCTCACTTTTTATCTCCTGAATGGTAGCAACAATGGCTTCAATCAGATCATTTTGTATGGTCTTAGACATCCCAGAAAACACAGTGGACGAATGAGCAGCCAGAACATCATCATAGCAGGAAAACACTTCTACCGTCTCTCTGTAGTTTCCTTTATTATCGGACTTTTCACTCTCATCATGCCCCGTAAATGCCTGCTCCTGATGACCCAATAACGACACCGAATCAATCAACCTTTTCAGAATGTCACAGTTTTTCTGGACCGCGTCGTTATGCTTTGCGAGTATCAATCCAAACATTTCCCAACAGACTTGATTGCACGGCTGCCCTGACATGCTCCTTTGATTCTTTTTTTTATGAAACTTAACAGATCTGTCAAAATGTCGTAAATCCTCAAATCCATCTCTTACAAACTTTGAAGAACACCCATCTCCTGCAGCAGCACACTTAAACATCACGCAAGGCCAGGAACACAAGCGGTTTGTTAGCACACTCCCCATTAGCCACTCCACCTTGTCATACCTAGAACACTTAAAACTCCAACTTACCAAGCCCATTCTCTACACCAGCTTGATGGGGCTTTGGTCTCCCCTGTACATTTACTTCTAGTTTTTCCTCATAGGAAAATGTGTGAAAAGATTCCCATAGGATCCGGTCCACAGTGTTTGAATCTATCATAATTCTTCTTTGCAAAAATTGCGAAAGACAGGACAGGAGTTAGCTAAGCTAGTAGCTAACTAGCTAGCTAAGGTAGTTAGAACTACGAACGTTAGCCTACAGTACAGGGCTACTACATGAGGCCAAGATTAAAAATGCAAATATAAAATATACAAATAAATATATATGTAAAATAAATCCATCCATCCATCCATTATCTTAACCACTTATTCGCTCTCAGGGTAGCAGGGATGATGGAGCCTATTCCAGCAGTCATTGGGCGGCAGGCGGGGAGACACCCTGGACAGGCCGCCAGGCCATCACAGGGCCCACACACATACACACACACACACACACATTCCTACGGACAATTTAGTATGGCCAATTCACCTGACTTACATGTCTTTGGACTGTGGGACAAAACCGGAACCCCCGGAAGAAACCCACACAGACATGGGGGGAACACGCAAACTCCACACAGAGGACGACCCGGGATGACCCACCAAGGTTGGACTACACCGAGGCTCAAACCCAGGACCTTCTTGCTGTGAGGCGACCGCGCTAACCACTGCACCACCGTGCCGCCCAGTAAATAAATTAAATTATATATATATATAAAACATAAAAATATACAAAAGACTTTTTTTTAGATACATGCAGTTCAGAGACTACTTTACAAAACAGATAAGGTTGGAACTAGATGAAACCTCAAATGTGATTGGGGTGATTGTGGATGCATACAAACAGAAGGGGTTAGGGTCATCTCTGCTTTGTACCAAGCTTTGGGGAGACACAGGAGGGACTCAACTCTCTACATAAAAGCAAAATGTGGAGCAGAGCTAATGATTCAGATAACAGAGGAAGAATGGTACCAAATGTGTGAGACACAATGTACATCCACAAACATGGAGGGAATTCTGCTGGGAGAATTCAACTCGCTTTTTCATAACACCCAAAATAAAAAGCAAGCAACTTGCTGCACAACAACAGTGTTGGAGGCTGTGTGGCAGCATGGAGGCTGACCACTCATATTTTCTGGAAATGCACTAAGATAAGGTTATATTGGCAGAATGTAAACATAGGTATCAACAATATTTTGGGATACGAAATCCCAAATACCTGCCCTGTGATGTATCTTGGTAACACTGATGGTGTTGTGATGAGAGAAGAGCTCTACTTGACTAAAAGTTTTACTTGCAGCAAGTAAGAAAGCTGTTGCCAGAAATTGGCTTAATGTTAACACTCTAAAACAGGAACAGTGGATGGAAATTGTCCAAGACATTTTTTTCATGGAAAAGAAGGCATACATTTTGAAAGTCCAAGAGAATATATTTAAAAAGAACTGGGAAAATTTGAACATTTATATGGAAATGACACCGACTAAATGAATGCCTACTTAAAATATTTGTTTGAATATTGAAATATTTCCAGACAACTATTTATTGTTATTTTTTATTATTATCATTATTGCTATCTGTTTGTATATTTTACTGTATATTTTTTGTGTTGATGTTGTTGTACTGTTCTGTTTATACCTTTTTGAAAACTTAAGTGAGAAAAAAATGCAACTATAAAGATGAAAAATAAAGTTGAACAATAAAGATCTAAACGGATCAATGAGTTATTATAATATTTACAATAGAACCACCAAAAAACTACTATAGTAATCACTAATTTATCTTAAGCTAATCTCTAGGGCTCGGGCATCGTTTGGATTTTAACGATTCCGGTTCTTAAAATTTCTCGATTCCGGCTCTTTGAGAGGCGGGGTCAAAACAGGTCACAAGCTTCTTTCACAGAAGAAGAAAAAAATTAACAAATTTTATACAAGCCGTTCTGTTTTAAGAACGGATCATTTATGTGAATGCATCATTCTTATATTTACAACTGTCTTCATACATGAGGATGAAGAAATAAAGACAGTCACACAGTTCTTATTTAGAAAAAATAGCATATCTGCCTTCTTACACTGTATACGCCAGCGCTCAGCACAGAAAAAAAAAACACATTTCAGTATTTGCATACAGTTTACTGCAATTCGCTCCAGTAAAAGTTGTTGGCTGTCTCGCTGTTGCGAATAAGACAAACGTTATTTATTTTCACCTACCCAATCGCGACGAGGCGCTGCTTGCTGTTTGCTCAGGTTTGGCTGAAGAGGACGCCGAGGCAGGAGATGGAGACCGGCGCCACGTGTAAAACACGGTACACTGCGTCATTTGCACACTGCGTAGGCGAAGGTGTTTGGCCATATTTGTTGTGCATCCTCCCTTGCGCGAAATAATTCGCCACAGGCGTTGCACTGTGCCCTTTCATTTTTCAAGCCACACTTTCCACCGCTGCTTGCTCCGGTCCATGACGGCGCACATTTAACTTGCGCAGGCGGAAACTACGGAAGCTGCACGCCGCCACCCCGGAAATAGATTCTAATTTTAGCGCGAGTGAATTTTATCTAGGAACCGATAGGCAGAATCGAAATTGGCCTTTCTTAGCGATTCCTTTGGAATCGAACTTTTGGATGCCCAACCCTACTAATCTCTTTTTCTTATTTATTTTCCACCGCGCGGATACCAAAAGTTATGATGAAGACTGGAGAACACGTCAAGGATCGGAAAGGCTGAAGGGGTGT
This sequence comes from Lampris incognitus, assembly GCF_029633865.1. Taxonomy (NCBI): domain Eukaryota; kingdom Metazoa; phylum Chordata; class Actinopteri; order Lampriformes; family Lampridae; genus Lampris; species Lampris incognitus. The sequence continues at coordinate 18,515,799 of NC_079217.1, read as the reverse complement.
TCTCTGATTGGTTAGACGGGTGTCAACCATTTTCAGGTGGAGGAAAGACAAGGGGAGGCGCTGCGTCACTGGGTGAGCATTAAAATGCGTCATGAACCATAACTGTCCTATCAACAACGTGTAAGGTAGTGCATCAACTTACACTCACTTTTATTGGGTTAGGGAAGCAGAACATTCCCCTGTGTCACCTGAAGAGGACGCTGTGTTGCACAATACCTACGACACATTTTTTTTAACAGTGACACTTTTTTGTTTGATTCACAGAGGAAATATTCATTCTAATGAAATGCTGGCATCTAAAAAAAGATTTTTTTATATGATGTGTGTTATGTTTTTGGTTTGTTTGCTTCTTGGTGAAGCACTGCTTCACCTGTTGTCTTACAGAAACCTCCTGTGGTTCACTGGTACGATAACAATGTCAGACCGATGCAGAAGTGTTGCATGTGAAGGCACACAACAGTTGCGCTGCTTAACCACATGTATCTTTCGGAGATATGCATTTTGAAGACATCAGACAATCCAGAAAATCCTTCGTAAACCTGCCAAGAAGGAGTCCAGTTTTCCAATGCCGACAAAGCTGCTGCACACTGCACCGTTGGATCACTGGGAGAAATGATCGGCATTATACCTTTATATTATTTCTGAGAGTGGCACATTGATTTCTGATCTTATAAAGTTTTCTTTTTCTTTTGGATCTTTTTTTTGGAGGCATGTCTCAATGTAAAAGTTGCCTCTCGTCAGCTGTTCAGATTACTTCAAATATGGGTGGTGAAATCGTTTCATGAAGCCGGCACTGATCCCTCTTGTGCACTTTTTGGAAGAACAAATAAGAGAAACTTCTGAGGAATGGTCTTCCATGGGACCTAATCTGTCTCAGTAGACCGCCACGATGTGGATGTGATGGTGTGTGGGGTTCTCTCTGAGGGGTGCGACCTGGCTTCTGTATGAAAACAGAGACATATAACACTGATGTGATAATGAGAACTTCACGCTGTGGCTTCTAAAGAAGGAAAAAAAACAGAACAGCTCCTGTCCTCTCTGCATGTGTGTCGTCAGAGGATGGACTGCGGTGTGCACGTCGCTGTCTCTCGCTCTTATTCTGCGTAGACAAACACTGAATTAACTTCTGTACCCTGCCAGACTGTCACACATTCTCCAGTCTTACCACTCTTTATTCCTTTCATCGCTTAATTTTCTTCTTTTTTTGTGTGTTGCAAAGTGCAAAACACATGGACCACGATGGCTTTCAGACAAAAGAAGTGGGCGAAACCAAAAGCAGAAAAAAATGATTGAAATGTGCTTGCATGAGCAGTTTGAGAAATACCATCATTAGCACGTGAAGTACCCCCCCACCCCCAACTGACTGACTTTAATATGACTTTGAGGAGGTGTTCTTACATATATATGTATATATATATATATACTATATTGTAGCGAATTTGGGGGACAACGCAACCACAGGAACTGCCGCGGCCGGGAAGCGAACCTGTATCGCCCGCACCGCAGGAGACATCGCTAACCGCTAGACTAAAGGGTCAGACCCGCCAGGCAGCGTGTCTACATATCCATGCACGTTACAAGGCCCCCCTCCTTCGGGAAGCGCGTCCCCGCGCTTAAGCATATCAGCTCCTCCACGCCTCAGGGCGCACGCTTCCGATGGCTTTACGGTCGCTCCATCCTACTTCTGACACCAATGTAGCGAATCCGGGGGACAACGCAATCACAAGAACTGCCGCGGCCGGGAAGCGAACCCGTATCGTTCGCACCGCAGGAAACATCGCTAACCGCTCTACTAAGCGTCAGACCCGCTAGTCAGTGGCCAGCGTGTCTACTTATCCATGCACGTTACAATATATATATCTATATAGATATATATATAGATATATATATATATATAGATATATATATATATATATATATATATATATATATATATATATATATATATATATATATATATATATTGATATTCTGCTCCTCATTAGTCGAGCACTTCTATCTGTTATGGCTCGCCCACCCCGCGCCGTGGCCCACCCACCCCACGCCGGCAGCCAATCGGTTCGTCAGGGCCGGGCTTAGGCACGCAGGTCTGGGCTTAAGTTTGGTGGCCTCCCACGTGCCCGTTGTCAGTTCGTGTTGTAACCTCCCCGCAGTAGCGGCGACTCTCCTCTCACGGTCCTTTTCTCTACGAACTCATCCCAGCCCTTGGTTCATGTTTCTCCCTTGCAAGGTTTCCCCGTGGAAGTAACCTGCCTTGTTCCCGTTTGGATTCCCCCCTTGGACTTTCCGTTTTTTCCTTGTCGCTCATTGCCTTCCTATGTTTGAATAAAGTACGCCAGTTTTCGGCTAACCCCATCTCTGTCTGGTGTCGTGCGCTTGGGGTCTTCCACAAACCCTAACACTATCAACACCATTGACAGTTTCCGGGAAGAAAAAAAACGTCCATGCAATTATTCAGGTTCATTTTTGTCACAATGGTTATCTGAATGGACATTTTATTAACTGTTACTCATTCACCAGATTTTTTCCCCCCCTTTTTCTCCCAATTGTACTTGGCTAGTTTTCCGAGCCGTCCCGGTCGCTGCTCCACCCCCTCTGCCGATCCGGGGAGGGCTGCAGACTACCACATGATTCGCCACCTGCTTCTTTTCACCTGACAGTGAGGAGTTTCACCAGGGGGACGTAGCGCGTGAGAGGATCACACTACCCCCCCCCCCCCGCGAACCGGCGCTCTGACCGATCAGAGGAGGCGCTAGTGCAGCGACCAGGACACATACCCACATCCGGCCTCCCACCCACAGTCAAATTGTGTCAGTAGGGACGCCCGACCAAGCCGGAGGTAACATGGGGATTCGGACCGGCGATCCCCGTGTTGGTAGGCAACGGAATAGAGCGCTACGCTACCCGGACGCCCGTCATTCACCCGAATTTGTTCGAAACTAAAATATACTAAGAGAAAACTTGTAGAAAAATTGAAAATAGCCGACAATCCACAATGGCAAGCTTCATGGTGGGGAGGCTGACCTAATGTTGTCCTGGTTCATATTATCCTCGCGCCACATAGCACAAGTAGTGACACATATTAGAGGGAAAATAGCAGTACCAGAATTATAAGCATATAAAAAGAGAGCTGGTTTGAGGATGAGATGGTGCTGTTCACACCAGAGAAAACACAGAACTCATTGTTTCTCAGCAAAAGCTGTTTTCTTGCTAAGGTAAAACAAAAATCTCTGTAAGCCCTGTAAGTGCAGAGACACGCACGAATTGGCAGTGCACCAAGACACCCTGGGTGGCACACACGTCTATGAGGCGGTCACTGTGATCAGACGCCTTTGGGAGGACTCGCGTTTTAATACAAGCTGCATGTTTGTATCGGGGTACCTGGAGGAAGTTAAATACACTGTAGCTGTTACAGTCTCCAGAAGACACACATTGGTTGGGAGATAATGAGCATCAACCCCACTCCTACTCACACCAGACGCACACACACACACACTCTCTCTCTCTCTCTCTCTCTCCCTCTCTCTCTCTCTCTCTCTCTCTCTCTCTCTCTCTCTCTCTCTCTCTCTCTCTCTCTCTCTCTCTCTCTCTCTCCACACACACACACACACACACACTCTCCACACGCACACGCACACACACATTCTCTCTCTCTCTCTCTCTCTCTCTCTCTCTCTCTCTCTCTCTCTCTCTCTCTCTCTCTCTCTCTCTCTCTCCTCTCTCTCTCTCTCTCTCTCTCTCTCTCTCTCTCTCTCTCTCTCTCTCTGTCTCTGTCTCTGTCTATGTAAGCTACAGTATCTGAAGAATGAAAGGTTCCGGCTGAATAGATAGTGCTTGCAGCAGATATCACAGACAATGAATCTGTGTGAATAAAGCCGGATTTTGGTGGAAGTGAGTGTGGCGAGACAGGGATGTGGGATGTTTTTATGCATGTGTGTGTGTGTGTGTGTGTGTGTGTGTGTGTGTGTGTGTGTGTGTGTGTGTGTGTCAGTGTGTGTCTAAGATAATTAACCGCCCACAGAAGCGTGTCATTCCCCCATTGTGTGTCAGAACAGTCCGCGGGGTCCTGAGGAGGAGCGGAAATGCCGATTTAGTCTCACATTAGTCCACGGGCTTCCACTTTTACCCCCTCTTTCCCCTCTGATTAGAGAAACATTCCCCTTGGATGTTAGTCTGTGATATTATTTACCTCATTTCAGAATACCTCTACCATAACTCCCTGCTTCCCCACCGCCGCCACCACCACCCTAGCATGCATGGAAAATCACACACACACACACACACACACACACACACACACACACACACACACACACACACACACACACACACACACACACACACACACACACACACACACACAGAGACAGTAACAAGGTCGTAGACACGGAGACGCGCAGGGCTGAATTCAACCTGCTAGCTAAATGACCACCACCCATTAACTCGACCTCCAGCAGACTGCCGGACCTGACGCACAGTGGCCTTTTCCTGAGGAATTTTGAGGGTTTTTTTATCTTGTAGATATTCCACGCCGCTTTGCACCCTCAGATTTCACGCTGCAACATTAACGCGAGCTGACACTCTGGATTAAACGCAGACAGCTGGAATGCCCAGGCCCTTTGTGCAGCGTGGACCTCAGCCAAGAGCCTTCGCTGAGAGGCCAAGAGAGACCTGGGAAAGGGACCACTCCTTGGAAATAAACACAAGACTGGCCAAGAGGGTGGAATGCACCTGACTGACAAATCCTTGACTGCTCTGGCCTGGCCATGCCTATCCGGGACTGGTCTGGTCCAGTTTGTCTGAAAAGGGGTCTTGAAGTGCACTGACCGAGCAAGCAAGAGGAGACAAGAGACAAGTGAGTCAAGACTGGACAGTTGCTTCGAACTCAGTGTCTGAGTCTTCGCTGACCTGTTTAGCCTGCACAGTTGGATCAACATGGACGGCATCCTGATTAAACAACAACAGCAGCAACAAGCTGGAACAGATGTAGGGTCACGAGCAGGAGGATTAAGACAGGGAACAAAAAAAGATGATCTTTTTATTGCTCCGCTTAACTAAAAAAATTTAAAAAAAAGGTATAATGTGGCTTATCAAGACAGGATCAACCACCTGATTTATCTTTATGAACATCTTTTTTTGTTGTGAAATCTGTATTACACTTGAAATGAGTCAGCAACAACTCATATTTAACTGACACATGCTTGGAGTTCAGGGTTAGCAAGGCAAGCTTTAGGTACATCAACTTTTTTACATAGGATGATGCAAATTCAAGGTGAGCCCCCATCCTGTTAACCTTGATTCAGGACTTGTGAATTCCTCTTATTTGGTAATATTCCGGACGCTTAACCTCCTGGCTAGTGTTTAACTGATCCCTGCTATTTGCCCGTGCAGCTCTCTTGCGTCTGCATCAGCTCTCGGCTCTATCCATCTCTCTGTGTCCTTTTTACAGCACACATGCTATATAGGGTCACACAAGGTTTACTTTACAGCCAAAACGGAGGGTATCGTACCTGACCTGTGTGTTTACCAAAACTGCCTTTTTTACGCTTTGTTGAAAAACCAACGAGAAATATATTTTATTTTAAAGAAAGAAAAATAGATAAAAAGATGATACCCCCCCCCCACAAAAAAGATTATTTTAAAGCAGTGGACCCACCAGCCTGCAGATGAGGTTGGCCCAGATAGGCTTCTAAAAAGTTAGGGAAGGAGACAGAGATACAGACAGAGGGAACTGAATTTTTAAAACAACTCTATTTTTACATAAAACAAAAACTCAACAATGACATGTCCATTTCACAGCATCAAACATAAGCAACTCCTTTACATTATACATGAGCGAGAGACAGACAGACAGACAGACAGAGATAAAGATAGAAACACAGAGTCAGAGAGGGAGAGAGAATGAGAGTGACAGATTGATACAGAAAGAGGGGGAGAAAGACAGAGAGAGAGAGAGAGAGAGAGAGAGAGAGAGAGAGAGAGAGAGAGAGAGAGAGAGAGAGAGAGAGAGAGAGAGAGCGAGAGAGAGAGAGAGAGAGAGAGAGAGAGAGATGGCTTGTGGAAGGTCTCAATGGTAATGGGCCAGTCTAGTCACACATCATTACGGCGAACAGAGTGTTTGTATAGGCCGTCCAGTTCCGGAATGTATTCTCCCCATGCTAATAGCCTTCAGATGCCATCGGCTCATTGCCCTCAGCAATGTCACCCAGCTCACCCACACACACACACACAAACACACACACACACACACTCCTTTGCAGGCATGCACGGGCAAATACACTTGCACACAGTGGGGGAGAGAACTGGCAGTTTATGGCTTCAAATATTTCCCCCCTGAGATTTGTCTGAAGAGATAACATAATCATTTCTAAAGTACTGCTGGCCGTATTCACTTCACTTAGCTCTCTCTGGGGTTCTCATTGTGTGTGTTTGTGTGTGTGTGTGTGTGTGTGTGTGTGTGTGTGTGTGTGTGTGTGTGTGTGTGTGTGTGTGTGTGTGTGTGTGTGTGTGTGTGTACGTGTGTGAACATGTATTCTTGACCAGCATGTCCTGATGTCCTGTTGAGTGTGTGTGTGTGTGTGTGTGTGTGTGTGTGTGTGTGTGTGTGTGTGTGTGTGTGTGTGTGTAAACCTTTTATCGCATGAGTGTCACGATCAGTGATTGGAGTTCAGAATTTCCTATGTTTTAACTGATGCCAATACATTCAGTCAAGGTACTAAAATGTTTTCTCCGTCTTACTTGAAAGATTTGATTGCTTTTCTGCATGGCAACACACAAGCCCAATATATAAGATTATGCTAAGCATCAAACAGTGCTGATTCACTGGTCTCCACGTCAGTCTGCATTCTATGCTGTCCTTCCATTCGCTCTGAGTTGGCCGCCTCGTGTCTGCTCGGAAGTACAATGCACCTCTGTACCCTGCTGTTCATCACAGCAAAAAGATGAAAAGATAAGAATAAGACGAGTGTGTTTGTAATTGCCGTATGCCATGATGCTATTTCCATGTTCCTCTGGGTCTTTACAGGGATTTAATTTTCCCTGGCAACTGCGGGTTCAGCAAAGGCTCCCTCACTGCGCTGTCACTAATCTGCAGAATGTGAGGCTAGTTCAATTACAAAAATATTAGTGTGCTTTCAAGCAAAAGCCCCTTTCCCTCTCAACTCAGCATGGCTGGAGAGCGAGGGAGAGAGAGACAGAAAGAGAGAGAGAGGGGGGGGGGGATAAAAGATGGGGAGGTTGGCACAGATAAAGGAAGATAGATGGAGGGAGAGAAATGGAAAGGGCAGGGGAGAGTAAAGAAGGAGAAAAAGAGAGACGTGAAAGTAGGAGGAGGAACGGGTGTCTTTTAGACTTATTAAGGGGCCAAAGTGAGGATCGACTGTGTGTGTGTGTTTGTGTGTGTGTGTGTGTGTGTGTGTGTGTGTGTGTGTGTGTGTGTGTGTGTGTGTGTGTGTGTGTGTGTGTGTGTGTGTGTGTGTGTGTGTGTGTGTGGGAGAAGGCTTGCGTTGCTATGTGACGGCACCGAGCTGAAAATTGGAAATCACAAAATTATACCAAATTCAGTTACAACAAGGTGCTTGATTTTTTTAGAGCTTGGCAATTAAATTAACTGTAACGAAATCGTTAGTATTGCGGTTTAAACTATTCTCAGTGAACTGCACAGTTTGTGCAAAAAAAAGGCATAGCCTCTGTTAGCGTTTTTCTCTTCTTTTTTTTACGGAAGTAGCTATTACAGTGCCGGAAACGGCTACAAGTAAAGTGGAAAATTACTGATAAGACGGAGAAATCTCATGGTTTACGGTGCCATTGCCGGTGTTTGAGGAAGGAGTCTGGTGTAATGAAGGAGGCTGTCCACACAGGCGACGCGCGGGCCGCCCTGGCGGGAGCTACAGATTCGCTGTTGCTAAGCAGAGCTCATCTCTAAGCCTTCGACTCAACACACAGGGGAGATTTACATAAATTTGCAGCCACTTACACCGAGACGGAGGTGTTCAGTCGGTGGGACAAGGTGTCACAGGATTAATTTCCTCTCGGGTAAACGGTGCCTTTGAATTATTAAGGTAAAAGGCATCCAGTTAATTTGAGTAAATGAAATTAAACAAGGGGAATGTTTTGAAGGAGTTGGGCGGGTTTCTATTAGCCACAGCTCTCGTTTCTGTTCCGCCATTGAAGTCTATTGGTGGGTGGATTTATGGCAGTTTAAGGGGCCGATGACGCGACACCACTCGAGATTTCCTCGGGGATCGCGCTGTCGGATGCGGCGGGCAGGGACCCGCATCCACCGCCGATGAGTGCTCTGTGATAACCCTTATCTTCATTATCTTCACGGGGGTAGGGGGATAAAAGCCGCTATTAGCTGGGCAGGCGAGACGGTTAAATAAAACAACAGTTTCAGACTGTTTATGTAATTCTGCGCAATTGGTTCTAAATAAGCTGTGACGCGCATGTGCTTGGTGGTGCAGGAATCGCCCTGCTGGCGTGACAAACACACACACAGCGATTGTTATCGGGCGGTGCTGTTCATCCGAGCGACGCCGCAATCTCTCACCGAGAAAAGCAAACAAGAGTCTGCAACAGCCCAGAGATACAGGCAGCCGATTAGCCGCAGGAGCACTGGATGGACTGGCTTCCGAGTAACTCGCGAGTGGGCAGCCCCCCCCGCCCAAAGTTGTTAATAAACCTCTGGGACTTTCTAGGAATATTTGGGAGGGCAGAATAACCAGACTCAGTAAAGATCGGGAATCAGGGATCAGGAACATTTATTTCTCATTTCATTCCATGCACTTGTGTACACGAAATGTCGTTTCCCCCAGCCCACAGCAGTGCAACACAAAGACACATATCCAAACTACAAGAACACACATAGCCAAACTACAAAACTACAAAAACGCATATATCCGAGTCCAGCATATACATTTTTTTCTCTGTCCAAGAGAGCAAATGCCAGCCAGGATGACGGTCGGAACTGCATGGGCTAGCAGTTAGCTTAGCCTGCCCCGCTTCCGCGTCCTGTCAGACCGCCCTCGGTGCTTCTTCTTCTTTGGGCGCAGCTCCGGGCAGGGCTGTGGTCCCTGGGCCCACAGGACGCAGCAGACCAAGCTCTCCCAGCCGATTCAGCACCAGCCCTCCCAGCCATCAAACGAAGACACAAACTTAGATGCAGACGTGGACAAAGACACTGCATGGACGGTACTGGGTGAGGCTGCCTCAAACCTAAGTTCGCCCCGCCATCTTCCCACACCGGTACTGGGTGAGGCAGCTGCAAACGTGAGTTCCCCCCCGCCAAATATGCTCTTGTAAATACGATAATGTAGAAAGAATGCCGACATTCTTCCCGACTCTTTGCCTGATACAGTGAAGGAACCTCCGAAAATGACAACGTTAAGATTGATTTCAGTTGAGGGGGTCTGAGGTGGTGTAGCGGTCTAAGCATCGGCTTTGTGTCGATGCAGTTGCTCACTGGGGACCGGGGTTCGCGCCCCGGTCTCGTCAGATCCGACTATGGCCGGACTCGATGAAGCAGCAATAATTGGCAACGCTGTCTTCGGGAGGGGGAAGGAGTCGGCTTGTGTTCGTCACGTAGATGCATCTCTGTGTGTGTCGGAAAAAACAGTGGTTCGGCCTGGAGTCGCCTTGTCACGAAAGTGGGGAGGCGGTCTCCTTCGAGACTGCCGGCCGGAGACATGCAGTTGGCGAACGCATGCAGTACGAGGGTGGGTGTTTGAATTAAAATAGGGATTGATTGGCCACTAAATTGGGAGAAAAAAGGGAAAAATCAGAAAAAAAGAAAAAAAAAGATTGATTTCAGTTGCACGTAGAGCGGAACTATTCTCTTATGAATAATTAAAATGTCACAAAGAATAATATAGTCATTATTCAGGCATCAGCCGAAACTGAAGCTGATTCTTGAAGGAAAAAGTTCTGGTGTCCAAAAGGGAAAGGCAAGTTCCTCCTCTCAGATGGGGCATCACTAGCTCTATAACTCAAGATAGATGGCATGTTAAAGACCCAATTTCAGAATTTAACAACAGCTACAACCTGGATAGCTGATATTAGTGTCAGTCTGGTCATTTGCGGATTGCTGCTACGTATTCACCAGTCAACCAGAACCTCTGCTCTTGTTTGGAGCCACCTGGTTAGCAGCGCTCCTAACCGGTGCTGTTCATTCATACTGTAGCAGACTCTGATTGTATTGTTGGTCCGTATTTCATGTGCACCCCTGCATGCCAGACTGAATGCAACCCTTCCTGAAGGCTATAATAGGCTTTCATTTGCCTCTTGAGAACCTGTGTGGAGGCCCAGAATGCAGCTGCATGGCCACAGGAGTGCCAGCACTACCCTCAACCCCCTCCCCCCTTGTCCCCCTCCAACCCACCACAAATGTCCTAGAGGGAGGGAAGGTGTAGGGAAGAGAAAGGAGAGACCGATTTGTGTGTGTGTGTGTGTGTGTGTGTGTGTGTGTGTGTGTGTGTGTGTGTGTGTGTGTGTGCATGCACATAAGTTCGATTCTTTCTTTGGTAGCACGACGTTTCCTGCTGCTCGCCTATTCACCTGATGTAAGTTTGGCCCCTCCCCGTCCACCCCCAAGCCTCTTACTCGACCCCCCACCCCTTACCCCCATCGCCCCTTTCCGTCCCATAGCTCATTGTCCCCAAACAAGGGTGTGCTATGCTCACAGATGGATCGCAGCACTATGTCCTGCCCTGTCTGAGGATCTGGCATATGGGTGGTTCCAACAGTCTCTGAACCAGCCAGAGGCTCCACATTGTTGCTGAGGCAGCGTGCACGGTGATACACAGCCGTGCATCCTGGTGATGGTTGCTCTGCAAAAACGATAGCAGAAACAGAGGTTTGAATGCTGTAAATGTATGTGTGAAAGCTGACACATCTCTCTCTCTCTCTCTCTCTCTCTCTCTCTCTCTCTCTCTCTCTCTCTCTCTCTCTCTCTCTCTCTCTCTCTCTCTCTCTCTCTCTCTCTCTCGCTCTCTTTCACACACACACATACACACACGTGCATGCACACACGCACACATGCGCACACATACAGACACTTCAAGGGTCACGCCTGTCCACTCCGTACGGCAGAGATTTTTTTTTCTTTTGGGAGGTGTGGGTGGGTGTTAAGCTGAAAGGCAGAAGGGGGAAGTTCAAATCCAAGGAACAGGGGGCCGATTTGAAGTGGGGGACCGCCTGCTGGTTGCTGTGAATGGAGAAGCACATACCTTGCTGACCGCCATTTGTGCAGTGGCCCAAAGAAGAAAGAGAAAGAAAAAAGAATCATAGGAAGGGGTGTGAGAGAGAGGGAGAGAAAATGGAGCATGATCTTGGGGGGGGGGGTTCAGTAAAAGTGTTTTTCTTGAGCTTGGCTGATAGCATCTGTAATTTCCTCCTCCACTGTTTTCTCTGTATGTATCAGACACATGCTTATTACTGGCTGGCTGTGCCCTGTCTCCGATTTGGCTTCTGTGGACCATGGCGGGACAATAAGACGCAGAAGCAGAAAGACGGTAGAGATGACGTTTCATCATTTCATCACAAAGGCCTACTCTGAAGTTACAGTGGCTCCTATAGCTGCAGCCTCAGAGCACATGGGTCACCGAGATAACCAAGATTTTTGGCCATACTTGAGTTGTCTTTCCCATTACTGTAGTAATATAAAACTGATGCTGGGACTGTCCATAGTTTGGGTCTGTCTGTGTCTGTCTGCCTGTGTCTGTCTGTCTCTGTGTGCGTGTCTGCCTATGTGTGTGTCTGTGTCGGCGAGAGAAAAACCTGCTCGACCTCTTGGAGCATGAGCAGCTCCTGTGCTGCATGCATGGCCGTATAGTTTCACTTCCACCGAGGAGGCCCTTGGACAATGTTGCTCCGCTTGACTAACGTATTGTTTAGCCTGTGGGAACCAGCTTCCTATATTAAGAAAACTGAGAAGAAATGGAGTGAGAGAGGGAGAGAGGGAGAGAGAGAGAGAGAGAGAGAGAGAGAGAGAGAAAGGCTTCCCATAGTGAGCTCCCCGCCCATTTCTACAGACATAATGGCATTCTTACAGAGCAAGGGACGAATGAAAGACAGTGAGGGAAAGTTGCACTCTCTTCAAACTTGTCCCCCCCCCACCCCTTCCCCCACAATGTACCCCCAACCCCCTTCCCTTCTTCCTCCTTCGCTTTCTTCTTCCCCTCTAGCACACACAGACTTTTATTCCTCCAGGATTCTTTTCAAACAGGACAAGGGAGCGCGTTAGATCAAAGAGGGGACAGCGTTACCACACACATCATTTCCCACTCCTGCTGCACACACACACACACACACACACACACACACACACACACACACACACACACACACACACACACACACGTATGTGCACACAGAATCTATTCATTGATCCGAAAAAGCTTGCTTCACAGACAATTGATTGACCATTACAGAAATAAGTAGCCTCGAAATTATTTCTGAAAAACATCACAGGAAAAAAAGGTCAACATTAAATTTGTGCTTCCATCAGACGACTATTGTCCCATTGGTAATTTCCCCCCAACATGTTTTCATTTGCAGTGTTATAGAAAACGTTATTTTGAGATGGACTATACTGTTATAATCATTTGTAATTTGTAAGACTGAGCTTAATGAGCTGTCTCCACACAGCAAGTACCCTGCTCCCTGTCACACCAGAGCGGCCATTACACACAGAGAGAAGTTAAATTTGGTCTCACACCTCCAGAGACACCATATGCCACCTTTCCATGTGCCTCCCTCCCTCACGCCGACGAAGCGATTCACTGGAGTACTCCCAATGCTTGCCACCGAAAATGAGACATTAACAGAGGCTCGTGTGATTTCCGGACCCCTAATAACAAGAATGTCAACTTCATCTAATAGTCTTACTGGGGATCAGTTGCACAATAGTCTTCCTCAGTACCCCCTACTTCACCTAATATATGAACACCCCCTTGCATTGGGAAGGAAACGGTATGATGATCTATGTGCACTGCGCTATACTTTGTACCATGTGATAATAGGCATACTTGAACTTGCGAACTGACCACTGCTGATGCAATTGTGATACCTGGAGAGACACCAACTCCGATGTCCCTCAAAAGATACTGTAGCGAATTCAGGGGGGCAACCACAGGAACCGCCGCAGCCGGGACGAGAACCCGCATCTCCCGAGACATCGCTAACCGCTCGACAAGGGCTAACGTGTCTACGTCCCCATGCACGTTATACTTCCCCCCTCCTTCGGAAAGCGCGTCCGCACGCATCCCACTTCTGACACCACTGTAGCGAATTCGGGGGACAACCACCAGAACCGCTGCAGCCGGGACGCGAAGCCGTATATCCCGCACCATGGGAGACATCGCTAACCGCTCGACTAAAGGGTCCGACCTGTTAGCCAAGGGCTAACGTGTCTACTTCCCCATGCACACTACAATACTGAATGTGTAATTGATGTACAATTTAACTGTTACACAGGAGGCGAAAATTTCAAATAATGAGCAAGGCTGGCTGACGTAATGCACAGAACAAAATTGCCTTTTTTAAAACGTATTTCTAGTTTTTCCCCTTATCCCACTCGATTAAACCAATGTCATATGAACTCTTGTCGAATAACCCCGCTGGCTCACGTTTCCACAGGAAGGAGATAGTCGTAACACCAGCTTCCTTCAAACTCGTGTCGGCTGCTCTCGCTATTTTCCACGCTGAAGCCTCTCATGGTTTGCATTACCTCCAGGCCGTGAAGGAGACATAGGGAGAATGTTTTCGGTTGCTTGGCTGCAGGCGCCCCGATGGGCCAGAGGGGTCGCTGGAGAACGACGAGTCCGCGAACATTACACCGATCTACACCCACTATCCCTCGGGTAAGGGTGGCCTAATGAATGCCTTACCCCGTGGACGCTCTGGCCGTGACCGGTTACGGCGAGTCTGTGATACGAACCTCCCAGCCACATGACGAGCGGGTTGCTCGGCCACCAGAGCGGCCAAAATTTAATTTTTTTCCCACATTTTTTCCCCATGGCCAGTTCCTATTTTGAGAATAATTTGCAGACCAGCTAGAAATTACCGTGTTATTATTTTCTCAGTTTACATACACAATTACTAGCTAACAGGAAAAATTCCCACTGTGCTTGCAGTCCTATATTTCAGGCCATTTTCAGATTTCATCAATTAGTGTTTCGTCAGCTATATATTGCTCTCGACTTGCTTACTTCTCAAAAGGACCTTTGCATGATCACCCTTAGCCTTGAAATAGACCCACTTTCACAAAACCTCAGGAAAAAAAAAGTCATTTTGGTCTGCTGTTGGCACTCCAAAACTGTATTCAGTTGAGAGCAAACACATCAGTGGTCCGATTCTCCACTCGGCATCTCCAGTGCGTGTTGGAGCCATTGTAAGAAGTTGGTGTATTTGAGCATGCAAGCATCTGGTGGTCTCAGCACATTTCTCTGTCAGACTTTTGCAGGTAAATGGCTCAATGAGTAACAACAGTAGGGTGTCTGTCTCATCTTCAAATCTGAACCAGCTTTGGTTATCCATCCACAGGGCCGACACACATATTCACACCTAGGGACAACGTAGTATGACTGATTCACCGGACCTACATGTCTTTGGACTGTGTGAGGAAACCGGAGCACCCAGAGGAAACCCACGCAGACACAGGGAGAACATGCAAACTCCACTCAGAGGATAACCTGGGACCACCCCCAAGGTTGGACTACCCCGGGGATAGGACCCAGGACCTTCTTGCTGTAAGGCGACCGCGCTAACCACTGCGCCACTGTGCTGCCCTCAGTTTTGGTTATACATTTGATTATTGGTGTCTCACAAGCTTCTCTCTGTCAAGACGCTGTCTCTGTCCAAACTCCTGAAGTCTTCACACTCGTAGGGTTGGCCTTACGAGTGAGAAGACTCGTTGGGCCAACCCTACGAGTCTTCACATTCATAGGGTTGGCCTGTAGTGATTCATACTGTATGCACACCCTGCAAGCTCCTTGCTTAAGATGTAGAGCATCAGTCCAGAGAGTCTTCTGCCAAAGGTGTTCCCGTGTCCCATAACAGCATGGTGAACCATCTTGAAAACAAAGTTCTCTAATGCTAGGAACCCCTCTGGTCTGGTCTGGTATGGTCTGGTATGGTATGGTATGTTATTCCTTATTTACAACAATACTATTCAATTTGATAGAAGTAACCTGGGTGAAGAGGGGGTTTCCTTCCCAGCAGATAATATACTAACTTGTGAATGGTTCATTTGATAAGTAGACACACTTTTGAAGTCTTGCTCAGCGGTAGCAGCTAGCATTACAGTATGTACGGTATCAACACAGCATAGCAGTTTAAACTCATATAGGGTTGTTCCTCTTAATCCATGACGAATACCAACCAATTTGACAGAACCCACAACCACACCAGAGGATCTGGGAGCTTAGAGAAATTGAACCTCAGCATTGGGACGCTCGCATATTAGCCGGCTACACCATCCAAGCATCTGAAGTCACAGTTTTAAAGTTATATGAGCTCGATTTTTTTATCCATCCATCCATTATCCGAACTGCTTATCCTGCTCTCAGGGTCACGGGGATGCTGGAGCCTATCCCAACAGTCACTGGGCGGCAGGCGGGGAGACACCCTGGACAGGCCACCAGGCCATCACAGGGCCGACACATTCACACACACATTCACACCTAGGGACAATTTAGCCCGGCCGATTCACCTGACCCACAGGTGCATCTCAAAAAATTAGAATATTGTGGAAAAGTTCATTATTTTCCGTAATTTAATTTGAAAAGTGAAACTTTCATATATTCTAGATTCATTACACATAAAGTGAAATATGTCAAGCCTTTTTTTGTTTTAATCTTGATGATTACGGCTTACAGCTCATGAAAATCAAAAATCCAGTATCCCAAAATATTAGAATATTACATAAGACCAATCAAAAAAAGGATTTATAATACAGATATGTTGACCTTCTGAAAAGTATGTTCATTTATGCACTCAATACTTGGTCTGTGCTCCTTTTGCACGAATTACTGCATCAATGCAGCATGGCATGGAGGCAATCAGCCTGTGGCACTGCTAAGGTGTTATGGAAGCCCAGGTCGCTTTGATAGCGGCCTTCAGCTCGTCTGCATTTTTGGGCCTGGTGTCTCTCATCTCCATCTTGACAATCCCCCATAAGCCATAGAAGGTCATTGCTGAAAGGGCTGGCTGTTCGCGGAGTGCTGTATCAAACCATATCCATAGAAAGTTGACTGGAAGGGAAAAGTGTGGTCGGGAAAGGTGCACAAGCAACAGGGATGACCGCAGCCTTGAGAGGATTGTCAAGCAAGGCCGATTCAAGAACTTGGGGGAGCTTCACAAGGAGTGGACTGAGGCTGGAGTCAGTGCATCAAGAGCCACCACGCGCAGACGTGCCCAGGAACTGGGCTACAAGTGTAGCGTTCCTTGTGTCAAGCCAGAGACGTCAGAAGCGTCTTACCTGGACTAAGGAGAAGAAGAACTGGACCATTGGTCAGCGGTCCAAAGTCCTCTTTTCAGATGAAAGTAAATGTTGCATTTCATTTGGAAATCAAGGTCCCAGAGTCTGGCGGAAGAGTGGCGAGGCACAGAATCCAAGTTGCTTGAAGTCCAGTGTGAAGTTTCCACAGTCAGTGATGATTTGGGGTGCCATGTCATCTGCTGGTGTTGGTCCACTGTGTTTCATCAAGCCCAGAGTCAACGCAGCCGTCTCCCAGGAGATTTCAGAGCACTTCATGCTTCCGTATGCTTTATGGAGATGCTGATTTTATTTTCCAGCAGGACTTGGCACCTGCCCACAGTGCCAAAACTACCATGGTGTTACTGTGCTTGATTGGCCAGCCAACTCGCCTGACCTGAACCCCATATAGAGGATTGGCAAGAGGAAGATGAGAGACACCAGACTCAACAGTACAGACAAGCTGAAGGCCGCTATCAAAGCAACCTGGGCTTCCATAACACCTCAGCAGTGCCACAGGCTGATTGCCTCCATGCCACACTGCATTGATGCAGTAATTCGTACAAAAGGAGCACCGACCAAGTATTGAGTGCATAAATGAACATACTTTTCAGAAGGTCGACATTTCTGTATTATAAATAATTTTTTTGATTGGTTTTAAGTAATATTCTAATATTTTGAGATACTGGATTTTTGATTTTCAAGAGCTTTAAGCCGTAATCATCAAGATTAAAACAAAACAGGCTTGACATATTTCACTTTATGTGTAATGAATCTAGAATATATGAGAGTTTCACTTTTTGAATTAAATTACGGAAAATAATGAACTTTTCCACAATATTATAATTTTTTGAGATGCACCTGTAGGTCTGACCTACACGTCTTTGGACTGTAGGAGGAAACCGGAGCACCCGGAGGAAACCCACACAGACACTAGGAGAACACGCAAACTCCACACAGAGGACGACCCGGGATGACCCCCAAGGTTGGGCTACCCCGAGGCTCGAACCCAGGACCTTCTTGCTGTGAGGCGACCACCAACGTGCCTCCCATATCAAATACAATACTGTGGTGGACACGTAATGGGGATAGAATTCACCCCAGGAACTAAGGGTTAAGTCAGGGTTGCCCTGGCAGGTTAACGCAGGGTTAAGTTATGGTTGTTCAGCCAGTTTTCTGGTTATTCTTGCCGCCTCCGCTCAGTCGAGCTGTGGTTTTGTTGTCTCTCTGATTTACCGTTGATTAAAGAAAGTTGCCTACACGGCTAAAGTGTGAACCTACGGTCTTCTCCGTTCCTTCGGCTCTACACTGGTGACCCCGACGTCGGTTTTCGGATAAGTTTTCTGAAACCACACACATTATGGCTACGAACGCCGTTGCAATTAAACTGCCGGAGTTTTGGGAGTCTTCCGCGGCTACGTGGTTCGCGCAGGCTGAGGCACAGTTCGCGCCGCTCAGAGACATAACAGCAGACGAGACCAGGTGCTACTACGTAGTGGCAGCGCTGGGGGGCGCTACAGCTTCAAGGATAAGCGGTTTCATAACCAACCCACCGGCCGATGGTCGATGCGCCGCACTTAAAAATCTCCTCCTTGAAACTTTTGAACTGTCAACAACGGAGAGAGCACGTCGCCTCTTCGCAATTCAGGGCTTGGGAGATGGCAAACCACCGGAGCTAATGAGCAGGATGTTAAACCTACTGGGTCAAGAAAAGCCATGTTTCCTGTTTATGGAGCTGTTTCTGCGCAACATGCCGCCCCACGTCCAGACTGCGCTCGCTAACTCCACCATCACTGATCCCCGTGAGCTGGCAAAGGAGGCTGACCGATTCTTCGTCGCTACGCAACGTTCCTCCCATGCCGGGGTGCTGGCTCCTACCTTCACTGCCCCCCCCCCCCCCCGCCAACATCGCGGGCGTGGCCCGACGGTGGCGCCACAGCGTCAGACCGCTACAAACCCTCTGGACTCTGTATGTACCACGCTCGATTTGGTGCGAAAGCTAAACGGTGCCGTTCACCCTGCAACTACAGGCCGACGGGAAACGAGAGGGCCAACACTCAGTAGTGGCCATGAGTGTTTGCGATACGAGCAGGCTACTCTTCATCCTCGACACCATCTCCGGTCGGCGATTTCTTTGTGACACGGGCGCACAGGGAAGCGTGCTCCCTGCTACTGACGTCGACATCATGGGCGGGGAGCGGGGCCCCCAGTTGGCGACGGCTGACGGCAGCCCTATCCACACCTACGGCGTGCGGTCTGTAGAACTGTGTTTTGGTGGACAACGTTTCACGTGGGAGTTCGTCATGGCCAATGTAACGCTTCCCCTCCTCGGAGCTGATTTTTTGTGCGCTTACGGTTTGCTAGTGGACATTCAGAACAGCCGTCTGGTCGACGCCTTAACCTTCTCCTCCTTCGCATGTACGCGGGGGGAAGCGGCCTATGCAGGTCTAGCCAACTCTCTCTCAGAGGCAGACAAGTTCAACCGCCTCCTCGCTGAGTTCCCTGACCTCACCCAGTCTACCTTCTCTGCACCCACAGCTAAGCATGGGGTGGAGCATCACATTGCTACGAAGGGGCCCCCGGTCTACGCCAGAGCTCGACCTCGCCAAACTCGCCATTGCCAAGACCGAGTTAAACCCGCACACCTGGACTTGACGCAGCCGTTGGAGTTAGCCCAACCTCCTCGTCGCGGTCGTCCCCCGGCTCCGCCTCCTCCCCCCGTGGAGGCCCGCGCTGCCTCTTCTGCTCCTCAGACCGACCTCCACAGGCCCGCGTCAATGCCTCCGAGAGACACTCCGCGGCGCGGACGGCCTGTCGTCCCCCCGCGCCTGCCTGACTTCGATTACTAGGGCGAATTCTGGGGGGGCTCATGTGGTGGACACGTAATGGGGATAGAATTCACCCCAGGAACTAAGGGTTAAGTCATGGTTGCCCTGGCAGGTTAACGCAGGGTTAAGTTATGGTTGTTCAGCCAGTTTTCTGGTTATCCTTGCCGCCTCCGCTCAGTCGAGCTGTGGTTTTGTTGTCTCTCTGATTTACCGTTGATTAAAGAAAGTTGCCTACACGGCTAAAGTGTGAAGCTACGGTCTTCTCCGTTCCTTCGGCTCTACAATACAAACAAAGTGAACATTACTTGTGGTATTATCCATAAGTGGCCCGGTGATCCAAAGAAAATAGAAAGTGCAACAGAGGGTATGGCCTCTGCATTCACTAATACACACTTATTGTATGTCTACTTTATAGACTTCACTTTTTACAGGCACTTTTTAAATCTGACCAGTTAAAAAGTACCAATTTGCTCATTTTTATCTTATCTTTTCTTGTCAATTGTCTCCTGATAGACTCATTCACTGGCAGTATAGACACACAGACACAGACACACACACACACACAAAACTCTATATCTGTGTGTGTGTGTGTGTGTGTGTGTGTGTGTGTGTGTGTGTGTGTGTGTGTGTGTGTGTGTGTGTGTGATTGAGAGAATCCTATTGTTCCTGTGTGGCATTGCAACGCTGAAATTTCAGTTATTTTTGCTGTTTTTACTTTTCTGAAATTCTTAAAGAATAAGTAACTAAGTGGGGTTACTCTGATTTCCGAAGCTTGAATATTAGCTTTATTGTTGTTCACCATTTTCTCCTTCTATTAAGGTATTTAGAGATCAAAACAGAACCAACTAGGTTTCTATCTTGGACCAGAAGTGATGTGAAATCAACCCCAGGCCTAAATCTTTGTAGTATTCTGCAGAAAGGCTGCATAATCTGTCATGAGACAGAGGTGATCATTAAAGGTCTCCCGCTAACAGGGATTGACTTAATATGCATTTCTAATCCAAAATGATAGCCATCAATGGCAGCTGCATCTGCTCTCTGTGATGTTCAGACGCAAGTATGGGAGATTTGCTCCAAACTAATAAATGCCCGTCTTAATGACATGGTAGGATCAAACAGAGGTTTTGTTCAGTCGTGAAGATTTCAAGTGCATAACCAAACGTTTGTAGAACCTGCAAACAACACGGCTTTGCTATGGGAGGACACTACCACTGCATTATCTGCACGGTGAATCACGAAAATAAAGAGGACGGTAAAAGGTTCAAGGTGAGGTAGACTGTAAAATCAGCTTTAGAATACTAGTGTCATTACCTTTGAATCCACCGTTGCTAACATCTCTCTCTCACATACACACACAGACTCTCACTCACTTGCTCGCTCACACACTCGCTCACTCTCACTCACTCCCTCTCTCGCTCTCTCACTCACTCACTCACTCACTCACTCACTCACTCACTCACTCACTCATTCACTCTCTCACACACACACACTCTCGCTCTCTCACTCACTCACTCACTCTCGCTCTCTCACTCACTCACTCACACACTCTCGCTCTCTCTCTCTCTCACTCACTCACACACACGCTCCCTCACCCACTCACTCACCCGCTCATTCACACACACAACACACTCTCACTCACTCATTCACTCACACACACACACACTGACTCTCTCACTCACTCATTCAAACACACACACACAACACACTCACTCATTCACTCACTCACTCACTCACACAACACACTCTCTTACTCACTCACACAACACACTCTCACTCACTCATTCACTCACTCACTCACTCACTCACTCACTCACTCACACAACACACACTCACTCACACAACACACTCTCTCACTCACTCATTCACTCACTCACTCACTCACTCATACACACACAGACACTCACTCACTCTTACACACACACACACACACACACAGATACACACACAGATACACAGACAGCACTACATATCTAATATGTAATTTTGTGTGGCAAAAGAAATAAAGAGGACTAACGCACGCGGAGATCATCTCATTCTGGGAGACAGCTGTCTTGCCATAAACCGGGCTGAGAGAAAAGAAAACCCCTTGCTATGGTGGGGTTACTGGAGGAAGTCGTTGAGAGGAAGCATGGCTCCCCGGTATAAATAGCCGGTACGGGGCATGTGTACTGACAGATTAAACCATCTTTGAAGTCTGCTATACATCAGTTGAAAACTCCCTTCCCTGCTCTTTAAACTAATAAGCTTAAATCTTGCAGCAGTCAAAGCCGCTCCTCCACGAAAAAAAAGAGAAGAAGAAAACCCTTTTAATCCCAGCTTTGATGATACATTATGTGCTGCGGGAAAGAAAACTCAAAGTTCCCCCTGAAACTTAAAAGTGACAAGGACCCCATCAGCCTGTGCTGGATGGAGGGACCACGGACGGACGGTCCACTTGACAACAACACCGGCATCCAGAGGCCGCTGCTTTCCCTTGCTCAGCAGAAGAGTTTTGTTTTTGTTTTTGTTTGTTTTTGCTTTGCTTTCTTGTCGGATCCTTGCTCATATCTCTACCCGGTCTGTTCCTCGGATATGACAACAACAACAGCAACGACAGAAACATGAGCATAAACTTAATGTGACCCTGCTTATTTCTGCATGTGTAGCACTCTGCAGCTCAGCGAGCTAAGATTAAGCTCTGAGAAGACGCAGCGTGGGGCTGTGGTAGAGGGGAGCGAGCGAGGGAGAGAGAGAGTCAGACAGGGAGAGTGAGTGAGAGAGAGAGGGAGAGAGTCAGACAGGGGGAGTGAGTGAGAGAGAGAGGGAGAGAGAGAGCCAGACAGGGAGAGTGAGTGACAGAGAGAGAGAGAGAGTCAGACGGGGAGAGTGAGTGAGAGAGAGAGGGAGAGAGATAGAGACAGGGAGAGCGAGCGAGAGACAGGGAGAGTGAGAGAGAGAGAGAGAGAGAGAGAGAGGGAGAGAGAGAGAGAGCCAGACAGAGAGAGTCAGACAGGGAGAGTGAGTGAGAGAGAGAGGGAGAGAGAGAGTCAGACAGGGAGAGTGAGTGAGAGAGAGAGGGAGAGAGGGAGAGAGACAGGGAGAGTGAGTGAGAGAGAGAGGGAAAGAGAGAGTCAGACAGGGAGAGTGAGTGAGAGAGAGGGAGAGAGAGAGTCAGACAGGGTGAGTGAGTGAGAGAGAGAGGGAGAGAGAGAGTCAGACAGGGAGAGTGAGTGAGAGGGAGAGGGAGAGAGAGTCAGACAGGGAGAGTGAGTGAGAGAGAGAGGGAGAGAGAGAGCGAGATAGGGAGAGTGAGTGAGAGAGAGGGAGAGAGAGTCAGACAGGGAGAGCGAGAGTGAGTGAGAGGGGGAGAGAGTCAGACAGGGAGAGCGAGAATGAGTGAGAGAGAGAGAGAGTCAGACAGGGAGAGCGAGTGAGAGAGACAGGGAGAGAGAGAGTCAGACAGGGAGAGCGAGTGAGCGAGACAGGGAGCGAGAGAGAGACAGGGAGAGCGAGCAAGAGAGAGGGAGAGAGAGAGTCAGACAGGGAGAGTGAGTGAGAGAGAGAGAGAGAGAGAGAAGGAGAGAGAGTCAGACAGGGAGAGCGAGCGAGAGAGAGAGTCAGACAGGGAGAGCGAGAGTGAGTGAGAGGGGGAGAGAGAGAGAGATAACGATGAGAGAGAAATGAAGAAAGATAGATCAAGGAAAAGAGAAAGAGGCTGCAAGAAGGGAGGATGCAAATGGGTTCGAGACAACAAGGGATGAGGGTTGGTGTGTGTATGTGTGTGTGTTTGGGGGGGGATGCAGGGAGTTTAGAGTCCACTGTCATTTTCAAACAGAAAAAAAAAGTGTAGCAGGAAGAACCACTCTCTGGTTTCTATGGCAACAGCAGGCTATTATCCCAGACTGTCATTTATTATAAAAAAAAAGAAAAGAAAAAAGAGACCCGACTTTAGCAAAGGGAGACAGAGAGCGAGAGAACAAGACGGGTCAAGCCTCCAAACAGACTTTTGAGAAGCGAGAGCGATCCACGCAGGGATTCTTGTAGTAAAATGTATGGCGACTAAAACCCCCCGCCCCCCCATAACTCCCTCCCCTTTCAATCTCACGTCGATACCTCAAGGTAGGCCGGACAAAGGCGCCGGGCTTGAGGAGAAGAAGGTTTGGTACTGTGTGTGTGGGCAGACGGAATGGCCGGGGAGAGAATGGCAGGGGGAAGAATAAACAAGTTTGACTTGGTAGTAGGTTCGAGTCCCCTGCAGCTCCAGCTGGCGAGCCGGCTTTTACAGGACTCACAATGAGCGGAATTCACCCCCATAGTGTGGCTGCTGCATAGCCGGCCAGCGCCGCTTCCCAGCCTGACAATACCGTAGCGCAGAGACCCCGCCGCTTGGACCAAGGTGGAAATGATTATGAAACAGGAAGCAGCTATTCCAGTTTGAAATGGATAGCCCTGCTCTGGCTCGGAGTAATGTACTGTACACGGAAAATACCGCCGCTCAAAAAAATGCTCCTGTACCCCCCCTTTGTGCTCCCACTGTGCACATAGTTTCAATGTAAAGAGAAATAAAAATGTGTCCATATGCACACAGACACACACACATGTACCCCCTCCTCCTCTGGATCGTATGCTCTGAAAATGTAAAGGTTGCGATAACTGAGACCCCGAAAATGAAGGGATGTTGAGAGGACGGGGCGGTTGTTGTGTGGACTGGCAACAACAAGCAAAGAAGACTCTGCCACTTGCGGTCAGACGGAAACATCCCCTAGTGTTTTTCCCCCATTGCTATTTACTGCTCTTTTATACACCCCCCCCCCGCCGCCCCGCTCTCCAGTCCTCTATCTCCTGCACGCCTCCTCTCCTCTCCCCGTGCCTGAGAGCAATCTGGCCAGCTCAGCAGCATGCCAGGTGGTACACTTAAGACTCCCGCTAGCTGGAGGAAGCCCTCATCGCCATCCACTACCTCAAGGTCAATGGGTTTGCTCTGGCAGCGGTGAATGGGCATCGCTGCAGTTTCATTACAGCCGGAGACCGGCTGAAACGAAAGCTGTATTTAACGTCCAGAAGAGTCCCGGAACCATTGGGGAAGCCGGAGGGAAGCAAGACAGTGAAATGAATCTCAATGGGACACCTATTCAGGTATTACATCTGGACGGACTGGCTGTAGTCGAGGGTGGTCGGTTTTTCATTTGTGGAGGAATTCGTGGGGTTGAAGTTGAAAACATTTTAAATTGCAACTCATTCTTTGTCAAATCTCGGCTCCACACGGCTGTCTTGCTAAGAGTCATACTGCTCTCGGTCACCACCTGAAACGCTCCGAGCACACTTAACAGGAACAGCAAGAGCTTCATTAAAATACGAGTTTTCAATAACACTGTGCCGTGTTCGGGGCAGTGGGACTCGTTTTTAATGTCTAGTAAAAGAAGAGTGATACAATAAACTCTTCTTTTTTTCAGCCTGAGAGTCATTGGCCTTGGCTCATTTTCTGTGCAGAATATTTAAAAGAAGACATTTTCACTGAGTGCTCACAGTGCACCCCCCCCCCCATACACATTTATATTACATGTGATGTTGGGGTCCACTGGACCCGAGGGCAATAAAAGTGAGAAAATTGTGTAGAGTCTTACTCCTACCTGGGCCTTCTGTGTGTGTGTGTGTGTGTGTGTGTGTGTGTGTGTGTGTGTGTGTGTGTGTGTGTGTGTGTGTGTGTGTGTGTGTGTGTGTGTGTGTGTGTGTGTGTGTGTGTGTGTTTCAAGCACCAAGAACCTGTCTGCTCCCACATCTTTACCCTCTTCAGTGTGTGAAACCACACACACACACACACACACACACACACACACAAGGTTTCAACACTGCACATTTCAATGGGCTGCTGCCCCTTCAGGCCATCTAAACCTGCAAGAAATGGAGTCAAGATCTAGGCTGCCTGTGATGCTGCTTCACCACATGCACTGGACCTTGCAGGTGTATATGGGGGAAGCCAGATGAAGGAGCCCCCTGAGAAGAACCAAGGGATGTGGGTTGTCCTTGACATGACACATGTACTCTGTGGCCACAACACCAGATGCCATACATTTTTTTTTACTTCACACAAGCTGGGACAGGAGAAGGTGCCGACGATGGTAGGGAACACTACATAAAAACAAGCTCTCACCTCAGCCGTGGACTACTCAGGACAGGCCCGTCAATTCATCTAAGTTTGTGTTCACGGCCGACACGTCCCTGGTGTCCTGCGTGCCAAGGAAAAGCAAAAAATGTGCTCCTCAGGAGTACGCTGCATAGGGATGTGAGAATCTCTGACCAGGAGCATCAAAAAGCCAGAAACCATAATGGACTATAATGCCACAAAAGGAGGGGTGGACAACTTAGACAAGCTGGTGACTGGCTACAGCTGCAAAAGAAGAACCCCACGCTGGCCACTTGTGATATTCTTCAACATTTTGGACATCTTGGGGTACGATGCTTTTGTCATCTGGACGGCGCCAAACCCAGATTGGAACAGAGAGAAGCTTGAGAGGGGACGGCTCTTCTCCAGGAGCTGAGCAAAGCATCGGTGAGCCCTAAAATCCAGCGGAGACAGCATATCCCCAGGACCCCAGCTTCTGCAGCCAGCGTGAGAAGGATTCAGAAGGATGCCGATGCCCCATCCACCCAACCAACAGAACCACCAACTGCCGTACCTGAAGTACCAGTTATGTTGAGAGTGTGTGTGGTGTGGGGTGGGGTGGGGTAGGGTAGGGTAGGGTGGGGTGTAGAGGTGATAGTGAAATTTCTGATATGTTTTCATCATTCTAGGTTGCAGCCCGTAGTAACTAGAAGAAGCGATGCAAAATATGTGGACCCAAGAAGGATGGGGAGTCACAGTACACACATGCATCAAGTGCAAGGAATTCATTTGCAACACACACACACACAGTGAGATTCTGCCCCTCGTGTGATGTGCAACCAGGACGAGTTTGTCTTCATTTATAATTTCCAAAAAAAAATATGCTGCATCTAAAATGTCTTTCCAATTTGTTCTGATGAAAGCGACGAGCATCAGAAGTGATGAAAACCTTGTCTCCTTTATATTTGTTGAAGATAAACGTTATATATCCCACGTCTTGTGTACAATTGGTTTTTATGCAAAAATCACATTTCATCACAAAAAATGAACATTGATCAATGTGATCTAGCAGTTGAATATTAATGATTGCAGCAAATAGCAGCAAATATGAATGATAGATGTCTAAATTCCTTGTAGTAGAGATAAAGTCATTATCTGTTCAGTTTATTTTACATAATCTGTTATGGCTGTATTGTTTTAAATACCCCCAAAATGTTCGTGGGTCACCCACGAACATTTTGGGTGCGTAACAAAAAACAGGAACACAATACAAGGGTTAGCGTGTGTGTGTCCCCCCGGGTGAGTTGGCAGTAGGGCCTGTATTTCACTGTGTATTCCAGAGTAATAAACTGAGGCAATTTCAGAAATTGAGTTATCAGATAATAAATGCAGCCTTGAATTTGATAAAGCGATGATGAAATAACCATGAAATCACCGCTGGAATCAGCTGCTCCCAGGTCTGCCGGGACCAGCGCGGGGCACGAGAAACAAGAGTTTGAAGTTAGCCTATTGTTGTCTCACTCAGCCTAACGGGGGCAGACAATCACACACACACACACACACACACACACACACACACACACACACACACACACACACACACACACACACACACACACACACACACACACACACACACCGAGGAATGTCAGCGTGTTTTTCCCATGCCTTCATTCTTTTATTGTCGTATGTAGTGTAAGTATGCACCGGCCACACACATTTATTCATCTCATCTCATCTTTATTTTTCTTTTGTTAATCCCAGAAATGTAGAAATGTAAATAACGCGACAACAATCACACAAACAGGACATGAGGTAAACACATAACTTGGTAAGGCAGTAGTTGGGGTTACAGAGGAATGACGGGGAGGCCACACGCGGACAAAGAGACGGGCAGCAGATACCCCCCCCCCCCCCGTGAAAAGCCCCACTCAGAAGAAACCGAACAGGGTGAAAACACACAACCTGAGACCCCACCGACTTTACCAGCCTCCGCTCCTCCGCGGGGGGCGTTCCAACGCACACAGCCGGACATCTTCCACCTCCGGCCGGAGTCCAGGGGAGATCTTTGGGGGGAGCCAAAGAGGAGATCTTGCACATCGGGGGGAGGGGGGGGGGTTACGCCACCATCTGAGCTATTCAGCGACACAAGCAGGCCTCAACACCTCAAACGTGTAGGAAACACGACGCCGGGGTACCCACAGACAATCTGAACCACTTTATTCGCCAGGAGGACCGATTCTGCCGTATCACATATCAAACGTGGGTCTTGGTGACCATGATGCAACGGCTTACATAACAGCAGCCCAATGACATACGTGTGAAACACGAGGACACAACATAGCAGCGCCACACAAACAGACAATAAAATACAGTTTTCATTTGTAATACGGTAACGCAATCTGATAAAATTGGAAACACAACATGGTGCAAAACACAATATTACATGATTCAGAACATGGCGTTATGGAAATGTGTGCGTGTGTAGTACAAAGCCTCCCTGACTTGTGATAACACTGTCGTAATAGTCCTTAACATAGGGGACATGCTTAAGTCAGCTCACAAGTACAGCAGGTTTATAAAGCTTTGAAAATGAGCAAATTGTAATCCCCCCCCCCCCCCCCCGAGTCCTCGCACAGAGACGTCATTGTGTGTAAAGTTGACCAAAGGACAACTGAATCCGCTGGAAGATAATATAGTGACAACCCCGTAGCAAGCGCACAACTTTGTTCCCATTTATCCGAGAAGACATTTGTGGCTTTCAGCTCAGCACTCATGTGATTGGTTGCAGCAGATCCAGAAATGAGTTTTGTCAGCAGGAGACACGATGACAACAAATAGCCAGGAGGTGACATGTATTAAAAAGAAGAAGAAAAAAAAGTCTCCCCATTTGAGGAAGTGGCCTTGAGGCTCACAATGAATAGGGTGAAAAGCAGCTGCCAAAAAGAAGAAAGAAAGAAAAAAAACATGCCAACATTTTCTTTCACCGTAAAATTTTTGACTCAGCAAGGTTAAGGTGGTTATTTGCTGTTGTGATAAAATATAAAAAAATAAAAATCAGTGTTGCAGACTCTGGTTTGTATTCACAATGTTTGACAAAGCCACAACCCTTAAACATATATTATGCTTCTGACAGCAGAACTAATAAGTGGGAGTGGTACTCGTGCCCCTCCAA
Organism: Lampris incognitus; assembly: GCF_029633865.1. NCBI lineage: Eukaryota > Metazoa > Chordata > Actinopteri > Lampriformes > Lampridae > Lampris > Lampris incognitus. The sequence continues at coordinate 18,487,243 of NC_079217.1, read as the reverse complement.
CCTATGTCTATATGGGAATGAGACGGTTCAAAAGATGCCTCATTGAGTGCTATTGTAAAAAAAACAAAAAACAAAAAAAACTGCATCATTGTGTTGCCACCCCATACAGAATCTTCTGTAAAGATGTGCTGCAGAAAGATAACACAATATGACAACTCAACAGACTACACAGCAGTGGCAACAGCCAAACCTTTACCGGCTGTGTAGATCCAACCTACGATGACAGCAGGAAAACTGCAGGAAAACTGCTGTCAGCGTACTGAGGCTGACTCCTTTCGAGAAATGAAGGATAACAATAATTGTGTGTGTGTGTTTTTTTTTTCTGAACCCAGTTGCGGGCCGGAGATTTGGGGGCCAGCTCGCTGATCAGTGGACCTTTGCTGCCAAGGCTGCCGAATGATTTTCCCTTTTTAACACACAAGTAAAACTCTTGGCACGGGTTGTCGAGTTATCCCCCCCCCAATTTAGGAGTAATTTGACAAATTTCTAAATGTAAACATCGCTCACCGTGAACCCTCATAAATACACGACTGCAAAACAGCCGCGAGTCTGATTCCGAACGAAGGGGACAATATGAAAAAAAAAAAAAACAAAAAAAAAAACAAAAACGGCCTCAGTCTCTTTGCGCCCCTCCTTGCTTTCTTTCTCCCTGTCTCTCACACACCTGTGTCTACCTCGCTCCATTTCACCCGAACTCTCCCTCGTTCTCTCTCTCCGTCCTGCCCTCAAATGGCTTTTGGCCTACTTTCTGCTGCGAAGAGGTCTGCTGTGTGTAAGCCAAACCTCAGTGTGGATTTGCAGAGAAAGAGGCTGGGAGGAAAAAAGACAGACAGACAGACAGACAGACAGACAGACAGACAGACAGACAGATAGATAGATAGATAGATAGATAGATAGATAGAGCGACAGACAGACAGGCAAACAGATGGATAGGCAGGCAGACAGACAGACAGACAGACAGATAGCTAGATAGATGGATAGACAGACAGATAGACAGAGAGAGTGTGTGAGGAACAATGTCTAAAATAAAATAGGGATGCAGCCTTTTTACAGTTTTCTGTCTCCTTGCCTGTCTGTCTGCTGGTGCTTTTGATCATGCAGCATTCACAATGTCATTTCCATACAGTAATGCCTAATTATGGATATTTCACAACTGTCTTTATTTCAATATCGCCCTCATTTTAGTCCTGATAATAACCACCAGCCCTACACCACCCTGGCCTCTGTCAACTCTCCATAGCCAGATTTCATTATGACCCCATCACGCTGCTTTTGATGCAAACTTTATAGGAAATGAGCCCAAAAATTACAGCTTAAATCCCCTTTTTTAGACATTTTTCTTTCCTTAAGTAACTGCGATCACCTCGCTCTAATGCAGAAAAAGCATTAGAACGAGGCAATGCATCAATAATGGATACGATGAAAAAGTATTTAAAACCATGTATCCTGAACAGCATCCTCTCTTGTCCAACACTGCACCCTCCGTGCCTCATGAAGAGTTAATCCCACTGCACCGGTCGTCCTGGATATGTGCGGGAATGCCGCTTTCATCTCATTTGTGCCAGTTTGAACAAAATCCCATTTTATTCCCGTGCTCTGCATCATCGCTTTTGAAAAAGTAATTTTGCTGGTGTGCAATTCTCATTAAAGCGAGTCTGTGTTTACCCAGCCTGGATGCCAGGGGTAAACACATACGGGGGCAGCTAACGCCAGAAGATGCCAGTTAATGGAGTCATGTCGAAGTCTGTGCAGGAAATGAAGGAGCTGCACCAGAGAGGCACTTCAACAATATTGTGGTGGTTATCGTTTCAGTCTTCAGTGGCCATGTAAGAGTGGATCAGGTCCTGTGATTATCGGGACAAAAGTCTTTTAGGAACTCTTTATTTGATCAGACTGAATGAAGCAAAATGTATTTTTGAGCTGTTTGCTGCCTGTTTTTCTTGCAGTTATTTTAAGTTTTAAAACGATAAATCAAAATGCTTTTTGCAGAATGTAGTTTTAGTGAAATAGAGCATCTTGTATAGAACAACACGCATGTGAAGTCAAACTTGTACTCTACAAAAGCCTGTTTTATTTTCTCTGCCACACGCACTCATGACGTTCTCAGTGAGTGAAATATCCCTTTAACAACTTGGCAATGGAGCCACGGTGCGAAGACGTGATGTGTAAAGATAGGCACTATTTATGTGTGTGTGTGTGTGTGTGTGTTACAGATGAGTATCTGTACTTGTCAAAAAAAACACAAAAAAAAACAGCAACACATTCATGGAAAGTGTATGTCCTGGGGAAAATTCCCTTTTTGTTAAGAACGTGTGTGTGTGTGTGTGTGTGTGTGTGTGTGTGTGTGTCTGTGGGTGTGTGTGTGTGTGTGTGTGTCTGTGGGTGTATTTCTGAGAAGGGACCATTTGAAGTTGTTCATTACATGGCTGAGAGGCTGGAGGGGGATCAGGAGGATCTACATAGCCTTTTCATACTCAGCTGCCAGTTCTTGACATGTCATGACCTGGTCTTATACGCTGTAAGAGAGAGAGAGAGAGAGAGAGAGAGAGAGAGAGAGAGAGAGAGAGAGAGAGAGAGAGAGAGAGAGAGAGAGAGAGAGAGGAAGGGAGAGAGAGAAAACAGTTAATAGTTCCAGAACTATGAGATATTTTCTACAACAGTAGACAGTAGGCCACACACACACACACACACACACACACACACACACACACACCCATCTGACGTGTCCTATTTCAGTAAGAATGTTTGTGAGGTTTTCCCTTAATTCTCTCCATTAGGAGGAACAGTGAAGCTGACTGGTTTTGCAGGGAATATTTGGCTGATATTTAAAACAATTTACAAGGTGACAAACGCTGAACGCTGGCTCCACCTCGGTGCTCGAACCCTTGCAAAAGGCACGCGAGTCCTTTTGTTTTCAGACGAACGATTTTAAATACCACTGCTTAAAACCACCGATTTTTCCCCTTTTGTCTGAATTCGGAGTCGAGGACCAGGACGTTTCATACCGTCAGAAGGTCTGCGACCATTATACCCCAAGTATTTACCTTATAACAGAATTACCTCTCGGCGTTATTCACCTGAAGTCTTCATTCACGAGTTGTGCTTATACTAGTTATACTGGGCCCCAGCACGTCAATAACAACAATAATAGTAACTCCACAATATTGTCTCAGCATCCAGACAAAAGCAGAAAGTCTCCTGGTGACACGACGACGTTTGTGGTAGTGAAAATAGCTGCCAAAGATGGAGACACAAGTCAAACGGCGAGTATGTTTAGAGTCATCGCCCGACACGCGTAGCGTCTATTAATAAGCGGGGGCGCCAAGGATGAACAGACGATGATGTGTGATGACAGCATCGTGGCTATTTAGACACAGAGATGTGATGTTTTTATTCAAATACAGACAGTGCTATTCACAGCTCCCTGCATCAGCAACACGCTTGTTCACAAACACCGGCGCCTGGACTTGAAGGAGGCCCATCAGCGAGCTCCTCTCGCTCCAGTACCCGGGGCAGGGAAACGCAGTAATAGCTCGTGGTTACGACAAACGAATGATTAGGAACTGTATAACTGACAAACTTTGAATTAAATGGCCATTGGCATAAATATATATAAATATATATTTATATATTTATTCATATATTTATATGAATTTATTAAATGGCCATGGGTATATATGTATATGTAATCTGTATATGTATGGGTATATGTATATGTATATGTATGGGTATATGTATTCGAATTAAACAGCCATGAGTATAAATATATATGTGTGTGTGTGTGTGTATAAATATAGTTAAAGGTATAAATATATCAGTTAAATATATATATAAAGGAAGGACATGAGAAGATGTGGTCTCTGGCATGATATGATACCAAATTTAACAGCAGAACAACTTTTTTTTTTTGTGGATCAAATACAGCCATACTCTTACTAAATATACCACTGGATGACAAACTTCACAAATCAGTTGAGATTATAAAGAGAAACTTTATTGGGATATCATCTTTAAAATGACAAATTGTACAACAGTCAAGAACATATGCAACACTTGATCACCACGAGGCACAAATCCACACCTAAAACAAAGAAGGTGGAAGGAAGAGAAGGAAGAAAAACATACAGCTAAAAACAGGCAAATGCATTTCAGGACTGACTTGGAAGATGACGCTGACTTGATGAAAGCCAAGCACCTGTGGATGGAGGTCAGCAGCAGGAGGACACACACCAGCCTCCTCTGGCTGAGCCACAGCATCAAGTCCCTCTCCCCTCATCTGCTCCCTGCTTCACACCAGGGGAGAAACAGACAGCCTGTCCTACATCTGTCTTCTGTACTAACCCTGTCTTCACGTGGACTATGATGAAGACTGGGAACTGCACATGCAGAACTCTGGATCACACTGTGGGACGGGACACACGTTCACATCCCAACCATCAAACTGTAAAAGCAGGATAACGGACTGGGAAGTAGTCAACTGTAAACAGTTTCTCTAACTGCCCCTGGACTCCTTGTGCAAATTAAAAAGGCAAAATTGGATTGTTCAAAAAAAAAAAAAGAAAAAAAAAACCCATCAGATTCCTTCCAAAAGCCTTCATTGTTTATTTCACAAAGATTCTGGTAAGGCGTGCATGTGAGAATGAAAGATGTCAAGACTGTTTAAAAGAAAGAAAGACCAAGGGAGAGCAGGAACAGCAAGATTTTTAGTAGTAGTATATATATATATATATATATATATATATATAAATATAAAACTTTGTTAAAAGAAACACCCAATGGTAGGGAAAGTGCTCAACAAATAAGAAGCAAATAAACCAGTGAGTCTGTCTCATAAAGAATTTACTTGACTTACTGGATTATATATATATATGATTATTGACAGTGGATGAGTGCTTATGGCATGAAACAGGCTTGTACTGTCTCATAAAGAATTTACTTGAATCACTTGATTATGTATATATATATATATATAAATATAAATATATATACACACACACACATATCCCATCAGACATGTATGTATGCATGCACTGTCTCCTTAAAACTCAGCTCTGCCATAATAAATACATTGTTATAATTATTATATATAATTATTATACAGCATCCTTATGAATTTTAACAAGTAATACACACTCAGCTGTCTCTATAGTGCTGTAACACTGAAAAACAAAGAAAACACACACTGGAATCCGAAAGTCTTCCTGCCCAAACAGACTGGATATAAAGGGGTAATTGACACCTCGTGTGTACTTGGGCTGTTTGCACATAGGAACAGAAATGTAGATCACACATAACGTGTCCGAATATCCATGGCAAGACGGTCCTCCTTCCTTTCAAACTTGCGAACCACGTCTCGAGTCTCGAGTGGCAATAAAGAGTTAAACGTTGGTTCTTCGGGGGGGGATTTCCAGCCTCCTTCTAAACCCTAACTGACCTGAATCAGCTCAACTCTGAACAGGCAGACCTCCGAAGGAAAAGACGGGGGACAGTGTCCTAGCATCCATCTCGCCACTTCACTATCAGTTCCTGTGCTGCTACTATACTGTCATGTCCCGCTAACTTTGACAGCGTGCAGTGTGAGAGGAGTGCCAGGACATATGCACATGTGTGTGTGTGTGTGTGTGTGTGTGTGTTTGTGTGTGTGTGTGTGTGTGTTTGTGTGTGACTGTTGACACACTGTGGTGACCTTAGTCTTTCTCAGATTAATGAGGTTAGTGCGTAGTCTGGTTAATCTGCTGGTGTGATGTGGCT